>NC_092643.1:12393604-12593604 GCF_039555335.1 Amphiura filiformis | reverse complement strand
TAAACAGTTCTCGGGCCTTTTTCTGCAACATGACATAAATCAGTTCTAAAATAACAACGATATTCTTGGTACAATCTGAAGGATTGTTGCTTAAACAAGACAAGTGGCCGCTATTGCATTTACCTGCAAATCGTGTACGTGCTCGATGATATTGTTGTCAACATTCTCCGAGTTCAAAATCTAGCGGGAGTCTGAAAGGCTATCAAATAGCCCGATTGACATGATTGGGGAGGATATTTATCTCTAAGCATGTGAATGAATAAATCGAGAACTAGTTTAGGAGTATTATAAACGTACGCGTACAATATAAAGAATCTCCTGATTGGGTCCTCAGCCGGGGTCCTCAGCTAGTCTTGGACAATTAATGGGGCGATAATCATGCCTTTAGATCTTTAGAGAACATGTTTTGTGAGGAAAGATGAACATGACACTCGGAGATATCAGATATCTTTTATCATATATATAAATTCTAGACAGTTCATTGGTTGATTACCATTCATCATTTTTACCATCAGCCTCTCCGTGTGATAGTTTTTACCATTATAGTGCTGCGCCATAGTGCGCTTGCGCCAAGCTCTTAGACTCGCCGATTTATTTATAGGGTCACATTGGGGTGGACCCCAAAATGTGAAATATATCACGGCAAAACATGGTGTTATGTTGATGAAATAATGTATTTCGTACCTCAAATAATATTTTAGTAATATAATTTATGTACGAGTGATATAAAACAAATATTAACTGTCTTAAATTCGTGCAATGGTCGAAATATAATCACTCGGTGAAAGATGTATTTTTCCATTCCACGAGCCGGAATCCATCTTTCACCTTGTGATTATATTTCGACCATCACACTCATAGACAGTTAATATATGTATACTTGTGCTCTTCACTGCAAAAAAAATATTTTACTAGTAAAAAGGTCACAGCTCAACAGTTAAGTAAAAAACAACTTTGATCAAAGGGAACACAAAAGTACACTAGAACAAGTGATGAAAATCACTGTGCACTTAAACAAACACGATAATAACCAACCAATGTAGGCACAAAAACAGGCAAAGTTCGATGTATCAGGAAAACAGTACAAGAGTACACTGGAAGTGATACTTTGAACATCGAACTTTGCCCCAAACATACTTGTATATATTTGCTGGGTTAATTGTGTAAAACAGAACACCTTCACAGCGCTTTGATTAGCACAAGCCTTTTTGTGTGACCCTTAAGGGTATCCGTAGGGAGAACACTAAGTGATACGGCCAGGTCTGGCCAGGTGCATGTTTGTTCGCGGTCTACAGGTGTAACTAGGTTGTTGTATATTCTATAATTTTCCTGGTGTGTTAACTGTGATTACATCTAGACACCAGTTTAGTTTTTATTTGAACGGGACCCTAATTTAATGAGAAAAACTCCGAAAAAGAGAAGCCCGGCAAAAGCCGATTTGCAGACAATTTTGTAGCTACAGACAGCTCGTATTCCATATAACAACTACGGAAACCAATCAGTGCCAGAAGTGTTGATTTATATTTCATCCACTTAGGTTTGGCTTAACCCACTAAAAGGTAAAACTTTAAGGCTGATCATTTTAATTATAAATGTAGTGTGTGTGTAAAAGTATATTTCTCAAAATGGAGGAGAGCGCCTATGACCATTGTCCGTTCTGTCTACATGGTCTATGATAATTGTTTTCTTACCGAAATATATTCACTTAACACAGACCACGGTTGCCAAACAAATGAGGGCAAACCGCGGGTCAAATCATTGAAAAGTCGCCCAATATTTTTTTTATCAACCGTTGGTTTCTATGAGATAAAAACTACCAGAAGTCGCGTAAGCCAGTGTTGAGAAGTCATGCAATATTTTTCTTAACCATCAATTGGTGTCTATAGAGGCCCTGCATTCTTTTATCGATTGGCTCCAAACAAAGGTTTTGAACCGGTGTCCTTCACCGTAGTTATGCCGGAGTGCAGTCCATTCAATCAAATGTTGTCATCAACCTATTTGATCGTAGTGCAGGGTTATGTGTGTGAGACGAACTGTCACGGTAGATTGCAATCATGCTTTTGTTGAATGCATTTGAGTAGTCCGCCATATTTACGGGATGATACGTCACATGCAAGGCCTCTATAGGACAGGAAATTGTCGCGAGGAAAATCTTCAAAACTCATCCTATTGACCTAGGCCTATTACATCGCGGGTTTGGCAACCCTGCAATATATACAGTTATATAACATCGCACCGTATTGTGAGGTGAACGAACTGAATGTTGACATTGTATTCAGGATTTAAAACAAGAACTGTCTTTAAACAGACAATGCGGTTGGTATAAAACATAGCGTGTGATATCATGATATCAACTTCAAAATCTAAAAACAAAAGTAAAGAAATAATTTAGGGCGAAATAAATAAACAGCGTACAGCAGGTGCTATCTTGTCAATAATGATAAGAGGAACATGAAAAAAAACAGCAGAGAGCATGCACCCCAGTAAAGAGTTAAATAAAGCAAGGAAAAATCATAATGTGCAGAAGGCCTACTTTTCGGATGATATTCACAGAAACAAAGATAAAGGACTAAAGATCTAAAAACAAAAGTAAAAGAAAATGAGGGCGAAATAAATAAACAGCGTACAGCATGTGCTGACTTGTCAATAACGATAAGAGGAGCATGTACCTCAATAAAGAGTTTAAATAAAACAAGGAAAATCATAATGTGTAGAGGCCTACTTTTCGGATGATATTGAAAAAAAAAAAAAAAAAAAGAAATAAGTTTAAAGAATTATATATTTTAAGATTAGATAATGAACAATCATACATAAAAATGTGACATGTGTCTGATGATATTTATACACTTCGAGCAAAAAATAAAGAACTACTTAACACGCGATATAAATAAACAGCCATATTTTATGAACGAACTGAATGTTGACATTGCGGACCAGGATTTGAAACAAGAACTGTTTTCAAAAAGAAAACGCGGTTGGTATAAAAACATAGCGTGTGCTATCATGATATAAACTTCAAAATCTAAAAACACAAGTAAAGAAATAATTTAGGGCGAAATAAATAAACAGCGTACAGCAGGTGCTATCTTGTCAATAATGATAAGAGGAACATGAAAAAACCCAGCAGAGAGCATGCACCCCAGTAAAGAGTTAAATAAAGCAAGGCAAAATCATAATGTGCAGGAGGCCTACTTTTCGGATGATATTCACAGAAACAAAAATAAAGAACTACGTTAGTACGTTTAAAAAATTATATAATTTGAAATTAAACTAGAGGCAAATGGTGGTCATAGACCACAAACCTAGCTGGGGCATGTTGGTGTTGTGGAGGTATCTGACCCCTGCAAAATGTTCCAAAAATGTTCCCCTGTCATGAGGTTTGTTGTCACCGAGTTTTGAGTCCTGTACTCCTCACAGATGTCCAGAAAATGCAATTCTAAGATTTGACCCAGATGACCTTTGACCAGACCCCTGCAAGATGTTCCATAATTCACCCCTGGTCATGAGTTGTCACCGAGTTTGAGCCCTGTACCTCTTACAGATGTCCAGATAACGCAATTCTAAGATTTGGCCCCAGAATGATGTCTTTTGAGCTGACCCGTGCAAAATGTTCCAATATGTTCCCCAGGTCATGAGGTTGTCACCGAGATTGAGCCCCGCACACCTTACAGATGTCCAGATATTGAAATTCGAAGATTTGACCCCAGCTGACCTTTGACCTGCTCCCTGCAAAATGTTCCAACATGTTCCCCTGGTCATGAGGTTGTCGCCGAGATTGAGCCCCGTACCCTTACAGATGTCCAGATATTGAAATTCGAAGATTTGACCCCAGCTGACCTTTGACCTGATCCATGCAAAATATTCCAAAATGTTACTCTTCTCATCAAGTTCATTGTCACTGAGTTTGAGCTCCGTACCCCCTACATATTGCCAGAAAATGCAGCAATTCTAAGATTTGACATGACCCTGCAAAATGTTCTGTGAGGTTTGTTGTCACTGAGTTTGAGCCCCATAAATACCCCTTAGGGGGCTATCATTTTCGTTGGAAGGAGGATCCCAAATAAACAGGGGGGGTCATAAATTTTCGGAAAGAAAAATACGGGGGTGGGCATAATACTTTTGATGACCAAAATGTTGGGAGTCACAAGATGAACACAGATAGTGTGTTTATTTTATTCAAAACTAGCGGGAGCTAGTAGAGTAAACAGGAGCAGTTAGTAGACAGGAGTGGTTAATAAAAATGTTGAACAGTGATGATAAACATTGTGTCTTGGACTAAAACATGAATAGGAATTATTATTATTACCCAGGTATAATTCTGGTTTACCCTGTGCACCCTGTGTTTTAGGGTTAGGGTTTGGTTAGGGATGTCATTTTTCTTCGTTGGGGGGGGTCGGTGACCGGAGTAAAATTTTATGACCCTCCTATCGCGGGCACAGTTTTTAGACCCCCCTATCTTGGGTCGAAAATTTTATGACCCCCCACCCACTTCCACCTACACAGACTCAAGACAAATTATTCATTGCCGGAACAAAGGCGAGGAGCGCATCAAAACCGTAGAGCGAAGACTGTGTGCTGAGTGAGTAAAAAGTTAATTCGGTGTGTAAAGAAGGCGCGCTATATGCGCAAAATATTTGCATTATATAATGAAAGATTGTGTGCAAGAACACATGCACAGCGCGCGAAAAGTTTGAGTCACCAGCCCTTAATAATTCTATACCCCCTATTTTGGGTGTTGAAAAATTATAACCCCCAATAATTGGTCTAAAAATTCTATGACCCCCACTCCCCAATATATTCATGACCCCCCTTCCAAAGAAAATGACAGCCCCTTATAATTTAAATTTAAATTAGGGTTAGGATTAGGGTTAGGTTTATAAACGGTGAGGATTAGGGTTAGGGTTATAATTGGGCTTGCTTAGGGTTAGGGTTATACTTGTGCGCAGGGTCTACCAGAATTATTCCAATACCCATGAATAGTCCTGTAACTATCACTAAATAGAATTAAATTAATTAAACTATGATCAGTCTTACCTTGTTAGTACTAGCTAGTATTTCTCATTCAAGATCACCATGATTACAGAAAACAGCAAATGGGTGATAACCATGATAACAATAAAATGTACTGGTACCATTAACTGTACACATTTATAAACATTTATCATACCACAATGCAGTGACCAATTCATCTAACACTGAAACCTTTTGGAAATGCAGTTTTAACTTGTTGTAGGGCATAAGGTTGTGCAATAGAAATGATTTACAATATTACTTGTATACCCTGACCAATTGACCCCTTAACTCTCTCCACGCGGGTGTCGACTGCAGACGACAAGTTTCTTTTTTTTTTTTTCAAAAATTTCATAATTGTTTATTTTCATTACCATATTTGGAAGCAGCATTAAATATGCATTAAAATGAGTACAAACAAGCCTGGTATTGGTTCAGTGGTTCTTAAGATAGGACTTGATATTTTGAAAAATATCTCAAAACTAGAACTTTTTATGTTGAAGCCTATGGCTAGCATGCAGAGCATTAAGGGGTTAAACAGCTCAAATGTTACAGTCCATGACATATATACTACATCAAATGTAATGTGGCACCACATTAGTGCTTTCCGCGCACGCACAGTATAATACCCAGTGGACTCGGAGGTATCATGAACAGGTTCTTGCACTTCTTTTACAGGTTCCAATTACTATAGACTTTTAAAGGCGTTTATACTATTTTCCCCAACTTCATAAACAAACAAAAAAAAAGGTTGGGAAAACAAATGAATTCATGTCCCGCATTCATGTAGGCCTATTCCATTTGCAAGCTATTTTGTGTTGCGCATAATCTTAAACCATGTTTAATTTCCTGTAAAATACAAGAACACCAATTGTTAATGTTTTAAACCACACAAATTAGTTAACTGGGATTCAAATATAAAACTTAATGCAAGATGTTTTTAATCAAACAAAATAAGATACATACTCTAAGATATAAGTATAAAACAAAAAACCATAACATCAGAAGACAAGAAAAACCCTCAACAATCATTTACTTAAACAAAACATAGAGCCTGTAAACAAATGCTAGTTAGAGTTTGATATTAACTGCCATGATAATGGCACTGAAAGAATTAAAGTTCCTACTGCAAAGGAAACACATCTGATAGTTTTATATACCGGTACTAACATTGGAATTACTAATCAAGCCAAAAACACATTCATTACAAAGAAAGAGGCCAGAGAACACTTTCATTAATACAAAGAAAGAGGTCGGACATATTATAGAAATAAATGCTAAACATTTTAAAGCCTGGCTCATTAATCCCCTGTTTCCAAACATACCACCAAAGTCTGTAAAATATGGGTGCAAAATCAAAATCAAAAGATAAGCCAGAGCCTAATACTAGTACTTTTAATAGTAAACATAATATTAAACCCATAAATTTATACTACAATTACTGTTAAGGAGTGCCTTTAACACACCTGCATGGTTCATATCAAAAATCAAATTTCTATTAAAAAAACCTATATAAATATGCCATTACTGCTTCTGTCTTTCTAATTTAGAGTGTACACCAATCACTGTCACTATTATTCAAGTTTTTTGCAATAACCTTTCAATTCCCACTGAGCCCTTCCAAAATCATATTAGCCATCAATCCTCTCATACACACATTCCCTGGGCTTGGATGACGAACAGATGATAATTGCGTTTTGTGAACAGGGTATGAGTTTTTTGTGCCCATTATTGTCGAAGGTTATTCAATGAATATACAAATATATTGGGGTTCAAGAACTGTGCCCTGATAGATGAGCAAAAGAACATGTGCAATTTCACTTTGTTGTAGTTCGCAACACAAACTTAAAATAACAGGCAAAACAGACACATCATTTATCGGTATGACATTTTCGTATTGGTGCTGCCCTATCTATCTACCTATTGTGCAGAGCTACTATGGTATGGGTTCCTCGTACTAACTAACGGGCAAAACAGACACATCATTTATCGGTATGACATTTTCGTATTGGTGCTGCCCTATCTATCTACCTATTGTGCAGAGCTACTACGGTATGGGTTCCTCGTACTAACTTTGTTGCCAGCGGAAGGAAACGGGAAGATTACAGTGGTTTGTTGCCAGCGGAAGAACCCGACCGATTACAATACCTAGCTGGGGGTGTAAACCCCCCAGCTAGGTAATAATGCAAAATCATACATAAAAATGTGACATGTGTCTGATGATAATTATACACTTCGACCAACAATTAAAAAAATACTTAACACGCGACATAAATAAACAGCCATCTATCAAGAATGACAAGAGGAACATGAAAAAAAAAACCACCTAATATATGAGAGCATGCACCCCAATAAAGAATTGCTTTAAAATAAAACAATGAAAAATCATGACATGTGAAATGTATGTTGATACATTTATACATAATACTCAAGGGTGAAATAAAAAACACCTTATCTACCGATATTTCCACAGTTAAACATACTCAGTGATCACTTGTACTAAAACAAAAATAAAGAAATGTCCCAAAAAGAATTAGTAAAAGATAAAATAATGATAAAACGTACAAGAAGGGGCAAAATATTTATTATTTATCTAGGCTTATATATCTTTTATTTATTTATCTATTAATTTATCTATTTATCAATTTATTTCAATATCATTATTATTAAGTGCCTATTTATAATGATATTTAAATCTATCAACATTATGCTTACGTCATCCAGGAGTTATTATCCCACTTGAAATCGCCATATAAACACAAATTAATAAAGAAATACACAATGGGTGAAATAAAAAGCATGATATATCTTTTCAAGAATGAAAAGAGGATATAAAAATATAACAGAGCATGTCCTATAAACATGATAAAGAATTATTTAAAATCGTACAAATGTGAAACATGTAATATGACATATACTTAAGGGATCTGGAATGAGCGTTTCGACAGTATTTTTTGTGGGAAATGAGAGCACATCAGACATATCGAATTGCATTCTGAATACGAAGAATGTCTTTCTCATATCAAATAATTTTCATTTTTTGAAATTCACGATATAATGCAAATTTTATGACAAATTATTAAAATTTGATATTTTTCAAATTTTTGATATATAACAGTCCTCGAAGTAAATTTTATAAATCTAATGACATATTCTTAAAGTGTATGTAGCTGGGAGGAAAAGCCGACGATCAATTGAAAATTTTGACCTTTCATATTGAAGATATGGATTTTATTTCCCAAAAAGACCTATTTTTTGGGGAATCCATATCTTCAATACGAAGGTCAAAATTTTCAATTGATCGTCGGCCTTTCCTCCCAGCTACATACTTAAAGAATGTATCATTAAATTTATAAAATTTACTTCGAGGACTGTTATATATCAAAAATATCAATTTTAATGATTTGTCATAAAATGTGTATTACATTGCGAATTTCAAAAAATCAAAATTATTTGATATCAGGACATTCTTAGTATTCAGAATGCAATTCGATATGTCTGATGTGCTCTAATGTCCCACAATAAATACTGTCCAAACGTTCATACCCCAGCCCTTAACATAAAACAAAATAAAACGGTCATGATAATATGACATTAAGGGCGAACACCACTAATGAAGCGTCTTGGTTGAAATGCACGTGAAAATTAATGTCTTTCTTTGCTCAATTTGAGGCCTTTTTGGCTCTCATAGTTGCCTGATGTACCCCGTTACATTTTATTAAGAAACAAGGTAGTATAGTTTCTCTCCATTGATTTTGCAATGGCGTCTCCAGGAGGGGGCTCAGAGGGGCTTTCAGATTTATGCGGTGGGGGGGGGGCTTAATGGCTAAAATCGCCCAAAACCGCCTGATTTTACATATCCCTCTAGCGTTGGTTGTCAGTACATTGCAGTCACTCCTCATCAAGTGTTGACAAAGACAACAGTGGTTGTTGAAACGTACACAGTAAGTGCATTTTCTTGGATCAGATACTACGGAACTCGAACTCTGGTTTACTAGCTTACTCTACCGATCCTGATGAATTTGTTCAATCAATAACGATATCTGGGGGACCAATCACAAGCCAGATTCATTTAAAGATGCATTACATCATGACCAATTTTAGTTAGGCCAGAAATTGGCCTAACTCTCCATAGAATCCCGTGTTAAAAATGTTATCCGCAATCCAAAGTCAGTAGTCCACTTGGGAAGCTAACAAACAGAGGGAGTACGGTGACTGAAAAGATTAGATGTGAAAATCTATCAATTGTGCACAAATAATAATCAGAGTTTTAAGCTTAAATGCAATAGCCAGAAGCACAATTGGCAAGTGGAGTACGGAGAAGTCTAGCTACACCCTGGAAGGAAAAAAAACAGTATTTGAAACGAGGAAATGTGCAATATGACTTAATGTAATACATTAGAAAAGGCTTAAAAGGCAACTATTAGGCCCTGATTCATATTTAATCCTCATTTAGGCCTGTAAATTAGATTGTCTGTGTAAATTTAGCAGGATCCGACTTTTTATGACGACTTTCAAAATGTGTTACATTTCAGAAACACCAAGCTGTTTGTGAGGTGGCGTTAGCTGTATGGGTTATAGGTTGAACTTTTTACAATATTTCTGGAAAAAAAATCCTGAAATCCATATATATTAATTTTTACAATGGATGTCGTCATCTCACCTTCTGCTTGCAGAAAGGGGGAGTTTTGAAGAACTGAGTTGTTTTCCCGGCCCTGTCTGTACAGAAAGTCAGTGGGGGTTATTTACTGGTGTGCACCCTAAAAGGCCTTTGTCATAACCAATGGTGGCGGCATGATTTTTCCCGTGCATGAGGGTTTAGGCCAAATTAAATTATATGTCTAAACTTGAGGTTGCATGTGTAAAACATGGTCTTTTTAACGCATGTTTGGGGTATTGAAATGATATTTTTTTTTTTTGCACAATCATGGTAAAGATCCATGTCATACATAAGAGATTATAGGACATACAATACTTGGTAGGCCTATAATGCGTAAACTTTGTACCTGTTAGGGAACTGAAATCAGACTGAAAACACAAACGTCATGGGAGGCTCTGTCTCACCAGTTGCATTTACAAGGCCCTTGTTATAACCAGTGGTGGCGGATGATTTTTTTTTTTTTTTTGAAAGGTCACACAAGGTTCTGAACAGAAACGTCACATACGGACCAACCCACACTACCGAGAACCGCGAATGCCGAGAACCGCGAAAGCCGAGAACCGCTCTAGTCTTACCATTAAATTATACCCCAAATTCGGGGCAAGTTAGCTCAGCATAAAACAACTGTATTGTGTAAAGAATATGAATGGAATTTAGACTTCAACTACCCTACAAACTTCTACAACATGGATATTAGAAATCTTCAGTCTGTTCACCAGAACATCTTCAAGCAGGAAACCACAGCAGTATCATCGAGGGCTCATTTATTTTTCAGGAGCCAAGTTGAAACCAGAATCGATGCCCCAGCCCGAATGGCTTAAAGCCGTGTTTGATGTGCCCTATTCCACAGCAAAGAGATACCTGAGCTTAGCCTTGCTTCTGAAAAAATGGCCTGCTACTAATAATTGCAGTTTACTCAACTGATAAAACATAAGAGCAGGTTAGTAAACACTCTTGAAAAAAAACGAACAACGAGCGGATCTTTCACAAGATTTATCATTTATTGCCCAAGGTGCATATCCAGATGCGCTCTACAGAGGAGAAGCTGCCCCAATCCAACCTGAAGAATAATTTGAAAGCTGGGCTACTTCAGAAGACGCCCAAACGGCAATGAATTTTAAACAAGAAACTGATGAATCAGACGAAGTTATAAACGATTTGGAGCAACTAAATGAAAAAGTAGATATTGTTTTAGAGACACACTGTAAAAAGCTCACTGTTTGATAACAATTTCACGTGGAAGGTGTGTCAGAGCGCCACTGCAATGAAACCTCATTGCACACTTCGCAATCTCTTAGTTCATCCGAAAGACAATCGGGAACCTCATAACTCATAACATCATACCGATGTCATAATACTCCATCCCTTGCAAAAACTGTAATTCGGCTTACATTGGGGAGACAGGCAGAAAATTCGGGAAAAGACTTGATGAACATAAAACTGAGGCTAATAAAATCGGAGACAACGTCAAAACAAGAGCCACCAGAAAGGCATCACAGTCTGTTATTCATAAGTCAGCTATTACAGACCATGTGGTTGAAAACAATCATGTCATTGAATGGGATGAGGCTAATATCTTGGGCAAAGAGAGCAATAGATATAAAAGATGGGGGGGGCAACTCCATGAACAGAGACGAGGGGTAGCACAACTTAGGTCACGTTTTTGACGATCAGATAACTGACAAAAATCAACTGGCAACTCGGTTGCTAAGCAGCAGTCAACATCAGCTGTAACAAAATGTACAGTTTGTGCTATCTACGACCTATCGTAGTTATAAAAGAGTTATCCTAAAAAACACATTTTTAGGTAAAATATCACATTTTTGGTTGTACAGGGGTAAACATTTCAACTTGCTCCGATTTTAGCCAAAATGGTGTCAAATTGCTCGTCTTGACATAAGAATCAAGAAATGGTATAAAAATTGCCTTCTAAACTGTTTACTTTATTTGTTATATGCAATGGAAGTCAAATCTCTACTGTAATAACAGTACGGTAGCCTATGGACACCCAATGGCCTTTGACCTTGTTTGCCTTCTATCTCAGTAGGTGAACACATCACATAGGCAAAACTATTCTTTTTCTGATTCCTGTCAGCTACACGAACAATTTGCCACCATTGTTTTCAAAATTGGAGCAAGTTGACATTTTACCCCTGTACAACCAAAGAAGTGACATTTTACCTAAAAATGTGGTTTTTGTGCAAAAACTCCATAACAATAGGTCGTGTGTAGCACAAACTATACATTGTTTTAATCCTTGTGATCAGACGAGTAATTGTGATGTCTCTCAACAAGATCGGAGCCATTTTTACCCCTGTATGACCTTTTGTGACCTCTAGCGGTCACCAGGGGTCAAATCCAAAATGGCTCCACGTCTTAAAAACAACATTGGACCTTGGTACTTCTTGTGTGGAAATTCTCATGCTTCGACTAAAAGTGCACAATCGCTCCCTGTTGGTGAGCTTAGCAGCTGTACTATTATCCTATGACTGACAGCGATATCTCGTTTTGACCTATTCAGTAGGCATAAGACGCCCTCGACTCATCCTTCAGTTTAAAATAGCCCAAGCCACGTTTATTAAAGCTGTTTGGCACTAAATAAACAACTTAGTTGAAGATGTCAAATTCAGGCCTTGATCGTAGGCCCTATTATTATACATCTCATATATCCAGCGATTACTGATGAATATCGATACTACTTCTATTTCAAGCCCGGGATTTCAAGTAGGCCTAGTCCGGGCAAGTAGTAAGTTACGCCTATCTTTCATGATTATAGATTGGCGAGTTACGAAAAGCAAACTCTAGCTTCCTGTTCTTGTTACGGAATCTGTCATTTTAAAATATATTATTTCTTTCTCTGTGACACTTTAAATCAATTTTCCCGATCCTTTGTTCCTGAAGGAAACAGATGGTTATCTTCAGGAGATATCAGATATGATGCAAACATAATGTTTGTATTGTTTGGTATCTCAAAACTGTTTTACGTTTAATAGCTTTTTAATCCGTAACACCAATATCAAAATCAAGACATCATTTAACCTATCAAGTTCCTTTCCTAAACATATTTAGGAAATAAAGTGCTTAGAAAAGTGTTTAAAATCTAAAACTAGTTCTGTACTGCGTTACAACGTGTGATGCAATTATTTGAGGACACTTGTACATCGCTTCCTCCTGCACTGCCTCAATATTTGACTTTACCCTAAAGCCCGATCCTGACTCCACTTCGCAGCGCGATGCGATGCTGCGATGCTTTTCAAACATCGCAGCATCGCGCGATGAAATTAAAGTGTACATTTTAATTTCATCGCACGATGTTGCGATGTTTTAAGAGCATGTGGGGTCTGCATCTCCTTTTAAGGTCATTCTACCGACCTTGATTTTCCAGCAGCCAATCAGAAGCGTGTACGGCTGCGATATCGCAACGCGATGCGAAAAAGTTGAACATTGTTCAACTTTTTCGCGGACCAAAATTTTCACCGCGCGATGAGAATTTTCACCGCTGAGCTCGTAAAAACCTGGCTCAGATTACAGTTTTTATAGCATCGCAGCATCGCATCGCGCTGCGATGTGGAGTCAGGATCGGGCTTTAGTCAGCGAACTCTGTCCAAATAAAGCGCTATGTTTTGTGAAGAGAAAATCGTACGTACTTCCTTAACAATGTTCAAACAACTCTGCAGAATTCAACTTTGAATTGTAATTTACATTGGAGCCTTCTGTACGATGTAACACCTATTTGAATTGATTGAAGAACAGAGAGATAATCAGCGACTTTCTTACAATCCTCGTCAAACCTGTCATCACCGTTGCTTCTTGGATATGGAGTTTGCAATGTATAAATTCACATTCTCTGATAAGGTACATCGAACTAAACTGTACTGTCAGTTTATACGGGCCAATCGAATAACATCACTTGCAAGCGAATTGCGATCCCCACCCCCTGGGGGTATTCCTTGTAAACAAGCGAGACGAAAGTACTTGCTTTATATCCTTCTTACTTGCTTTATACCCTTCCCACTCCGGGCATTAACCGAGCGAGCTTTTACTGCCGCCATTTTGTTCCGTGACGTCAACTATTTGACGCATAAGAAGAGCTATTTGATAGTCTATCACATTTTGTAGGATTTAGAACCTTTTTACATGCAAACATGATTTGACTCCCTAAGGCAGTGTTCTAGCATGGGTATGATTGAGACCAGGGATTGAGAGAATAAAACGCACATATGATAGATCATCCGCAGCGTAGCAAGAAGGAATTTGAAAAGAAAGACTCATGCATGGCTCCCATTTATTTAGTTAGTTTCGTTGACGACCGTATTAACCAACTTCCACGGCATGTCGAGAAATTTGACCAGACGAATTAGAGAAAATGGTTGATAATAATCAAATACTAATTTCAATAATGTATTTGCCCGACTATTTGTAGAGAGGTTTGCAGCTCAAGTTTGATTTCTTTGAGGAAATATATTCGGATCCGTTTATGTTTGGTCAAATTTTGTAGACAGGAACAAACCCAAATCCCCCGGCACAATCCGCGAAGAAGTATAGTTGCTACCGTCATGACCGTATTTTGTAGCACTTTCCCATGCTCCGGTGCAAACCATCATGTCCAAATGTATGCACATTTTAACTGCATCTTTCCCTTCCTTAATCCCTTTCCCTACCCACTCCCATCATTCAATGTTAGGAAACAAAGTGAAAATGCAGACGGCATAGTATCCATCAACATTGATAAAGGGATGGGAATACGGTATAAAGATAAATAGGTTTCGGTGTGGCAACAGGGTTTTTTTTAAATTTTTTTTTAAGAGAGCAACGTGGTACAGCTAAAGCCAATTTAAACAGTTCTCGGGCTTTTTTCTGCAACATGATATAAATCAGTTATTAAATAACAACGATATACTTGGTACGATCCGAAGGATTGTTGCTTAAACGAGACATGTGGGCGCTATTTCATTTACCTGCAAATCGTGTACTTGCTCGATGATATTGTTGTCAACATTCGCCGAGTTCAAAATCTAGCGGGATCTGAAAGGCTATCAAATAGCCTGATTGACATGATTGGGGAGGCTATTTATTTCTAAGCATGTGAATGAATAAATCGAAAACTAGTTTAGCAGTAACAGAAACGTACAAAATATCCTGATTGAGTCCTCAGATGGTCTCAGATAGGTTACGCCTATCTTTCATGATTATAGATTGGCGAGTTACGAAAAGCAAACTCTAGCTTCCTGTTCTTGTTACGGAATCTGTCATTTTAAAATATATTATTTCTTTCTCTGTGACACTTTAAATCAATTTCCCCGATCCTTTGTTCCTGTAGGAAACTGATGGTCATCTGCAGGAGATATCGGATATGATGCAAACATAATGTTTGTATTGTTCGGTATCTCAAAACTGTTTAACGTTTTATCTGTAACACCAATATCAAAATCAAGACATCATTTAACCTATCAAGTTCCTTTCCTAAACATGGGGTATTCCTTGTAAACAAGCGAGACGAAAGTACTTGCTTTATATCCTTCTTACTTGCTTTATACCCTTCCCTCTCCGGGCATTAACCGAGCGAGCTTTTACTGCCGCCATTTTGTTCCGTGACGTCAACTATTTGACGCATAAGAAGAACTATTTGATAGTCTATCACATTTTGTAGGATTTAGAACCTTTTTACATGCAAACATGATTTGACTCCCTAAGGCAGTGTTCTAGCATGGGTATGATTGAGACCAGCGATTGAGAGAATAAAACGCACATATGATAGATCATCCGCAATGTAGCAAGAAGGAATTTGAAAAGAAAGACTCATGCATGGCTCCCATATATCTTTATTTATTTACTTCCACGGCATGTCGAGAAATTTGACCAGACGAATTAGAGAAAATAGTTGATAATAATCAAATACTAATTTCAATAATGTATTTGCCCGACTATTTGTAGAGAAGTTTGCAGCTGATGTTTGAATTCTTAGAGGAAATCTATTCGGATCCATTTATGTTTGGTCAAATTTCCAAAATCCCCCGGCACAAATCCGCGAAGAAGTCGTTGCTACCGTATTTTGTAGCACTTTCCTATGTTCCGGTGCAAACCATCATGTCCAAGGGTATACACATTTTAAACTGCATCTTTCCCTTACTTAATCCCTTTCCCTACCCTTTTCGTGAAAATGCAGACAGCATAGTAGGCTATCCATCAACATTGACAAAGGGATGGGACTATACAGATAAATTTATAGGTTTCGATGTGGCAACAGTATTCTGCAGATTGCAGTAAGAGAGCAACTTGGTACAGCTACAGCCAATTTAAACAGTTCTCGGGCTTTTTCTGCAACATAAATCAGTAAAATAACAACGATATTCTTGGTACAATCTGAAGGATTGTTGCTTAAACAAGACAAGTGGCCGCTATTGCATTTACCTGCAAATCGTGTACGTGCTCGATGATATTGTTGTCAACATTCGCCGAGTTCAAAATCTAGCGGGAGTCTGAAAGGCTATCAAATAGCCCGATTGACATGATTGGGGAGGATATTTATCTCTAAGCATCTGAATGAATAAATCGAGAACTAGGAGTATCAGAGACGTACAAAATATCCTGATTGTGTCCTCAGATGGTCTTGGACAATAAGGGCGATAACTATGCCTTAAGATCTTTAGAGAACATATTTTGTGAGGAAAGATGAACATGGCACTCGGAGATATCAGATATCTTTTACTTGTACTCTTTAAACATGTTAAAGGAATGTTATGAATTACATATCATGCACGTATGTATTTTGTTATTGTGTCGGCAACGATAAAACAAGAAAATGAAAAGGGGAATTTATATCAAAATAGGAAAGAAGTTACGAAAAAACAAATAAATCAATCAAAAATTAGAAAATAGAAATAACAAATGAATAAAGAAGAAAGATGAAAGAAGTATGAAGAAAGAACGTTGCAATTTGGTTACTCAAAGTGGCTTCCGATTAATAATGTACGTGTGTGTACATACACCCCCCCACCTCTAAACACACACCCACAACCTTAGATGTATACCAACCTTTGTCTCACATTTACTTCAATATCATTCCTACTTGCGTAACGCTTTCAAATTAACTGAAGAAAAACATTATGTTTAATGCTGCTGTCTACTGAAGATAGCATTTTCCATATTATCACGCTTAACACATAAATCAACTAAGATCATACAGGTGGCGCAATGTTCAATATTTGTGCAGCACTATATGGACTGTACTATGATATGGACTTAATATTGACCCATATTTTAATAAGTTACGTCATTTGAGTATTTGCACAATTTACATGTGCGAAATTTATTGAACTGATTACGTGCAGAATCTATTATTATCAATGATAAGTTCATTAAAGGTTCGCTCACACACATTCACTATTTTAATTTCATTTAGAAAGTGAATTATCTTTGATTATTCATTTATACTTGAACTATTTCACGCAATTGATTGGGTCAAGTTTTTACAACTGTGCTACGATAACCTTGGCTTGTTTACAATGTAAATACAGAATGAATTATTGCTTTCATGCAAAGACTGAAAAAAAGTAACGCAACCAAATGCATATAGCTTCAGAACTATTAATCGTATTCACAGTATTTTAACATAGAAAGACAAATGGTTTATTACGCGCATTTTGATTTTTTTTTTTTTTGATATCCCAATTTCGTTCAATAGTAATAACACATCAGTAGTTTCAAAGAAAAAATGGTGAAGCTCTGAAGCTACAGGTGTATTTGTAAAGTCTGCGTTAATTTTTGTGAGGTATTTATTTTCTTGCATGTAATTATAAATTACTAAATAAACAATCTGGTTGAAGATGATTAATGTAGGTCGTGCTCGTATTATTATACATCCCCGTTTGTCGAGAGATTGCTAATAAGTTTCTGTAGTCTCACCATTTGCTTCACTTCACAAATGCAAGAAGGATTATTCCAGCGCATTGTTCATTTCCCCGGTTCATTTCTTTCGAGTTCTAACCATTTTTATTATATCTTCTTGATTTTCATGACCTTTTTCTTCCTGTAAATCTGTTTATTTTTATCGTATACAAAGAAACGGCTTGTCCGATCCTTTTTCCCGACGGAAACACTAGAAACAGACATGACAGATGGCCGTCATCATCAGTAGATAGCAAATAAAGCGCTATTTACGTGTTTGGGGTTGAATGATCATCATTTTAAGTACATTTAGTGCGCTTCAGACTCCGTATTGTACGTACAATATTGTATGTACAATATTTTTCGTGACGTCAGAAAGTATTGCACGTACAATAAAAAGTATGTACCGGGAAAATATATATTTTGCCACAATCATTGGTTGCTTAATTGATACGGGTTGCCAAATTTCTAAGAGTGGTAAATTTAGTGCAGTGTTCGTGCACGGAATGATGAACATCATTTTTATGTCTTCTTGTATTCAACTGTAATTGAATTATTATATAATTAATGGGCACCTTTAAAGTTAATAATATTAATACTGATATTAATATAAAAAAATATTAAAATTGTAATAATAATATAAATGGCACATTCAGTTTTTATTTATTTATTTATAGGTTCATTTATTTAGGCCTATTTGTTTATTTATTTATTTATTGATTGATTGATTACTGATTGATTAATTGATTTAGAGATTAATTTATATTTAGTCATATATTGATTTAGTCAGTTTCTTAAGTATTATTTATAGGCCTGTAGACCCGGATGCAACGCCTTCTATACTTTTTCATTAATTATAGGCCTATTCATAGTAATGCGTTGAGATTTTAAAAAGTAATATCCGCCTTTATTTCTTTCTTTTTGAAATGATATACTCGTTACAAAAACAAATCAGCATGGAAAACATTTTTTTTTTTTTTTCGTCAGAGGCAGATATTTGGTCTAATCAGTTAAGCGTCCAAAACACCACAGTTAAGCGTCCAAAATTGTAAGTGGGCTTTCTTTTATTTTACCTCATTATTTCGTTAAAATTACTCGAAAACCCTCCTAAGAGTTGTTACTAATAAATATTTCATAATTTTGGGCAAAGAATAGCCAAATAGTTGACCGAAATCGTATATTTGCATCAATATTTGACTGAAATCGTATATTAGCATTACCGTCCCTTCGTGGCTTTATTGCAAGCCAAAGTGCTGCTAAATGTGAAACGCGATTACTTAAAATATTGAAAGAGTTTCAACTATACGAACATATTTCTGAAATATGTCTCTCTGATTGGTTGATTGTCAAGAGGATTACGGCATCCTCAAAGCCTCCTGCTGTAATTCTCTATTCGATATCTATTATAGGACCGATCTTTTGAAATCCATACAACCGTGTCAAATGAAATAGTCTCGAATCATAATTTGTGCACGATACAACGTTGATAGGCCTACCGTACGTCAGATTTCGGAATTTTATTGAAAATAGGCATAAATTACATTGAACAGGTTGAATGCTGGCAAAAGTAGACAAAATAACTATGGGTCGAATTTACATTAATCAGTGTCCTGGGCCTGGGTAACATTTAGGACTCCTTCGCATTCTAAAACAATACTTCACCAAATGTCCTTGCTTTCATTTTCTCATTTAATTTGTTTTAATTTTAATTAATTTCTTTATCCACTGGCTCTGTGGTAAATCCGGTATTGCCAAATATTTCTCGTCCGTTATCCGTGTTAATCTATTTATTTATTAAAATGCACCATCTATTAAATTCCTGTAATACAATGTATAGGCCTAGTGTATTTGACAACAAAGTTGTTTTTATTTTTGATTGGAATTTGGGGTTCCAATTTACAAGTGGTCTGTTTTTACACGATTTCATATATAAAATATGTTTGGGCATGGCGGAATTAGTATATGATTAAAAATAGACATACTCTTAGGCCCCCTTTTTTAATGTTTGTACATTATTAATATTAATATTATTGTACAAAATGCAAACGAATGTGTATATATTTGATTGTTTTGTAAACATTAAATTTCATGTTTACTCATAATTATGTCTGGAAAGTCAGGGATAAAACTAAGGAGTATCGGTATTTAGTTTCCTGGGAAAGTGGATCAGATGAGCAGTGAGTAAAAACATTCCCTCTAAATGTTTATTTTATTTTTATTTTTTAATGAATTTATTAGGCCTACTGGTAAAGTGCAGAAAAACCTCAAAACGCACTCTAGGATTTTTCATCAGTAGCAGTAGAAATTTCTCTTGCATAGATTTTCGGGTGACCTCGCTTGGATTTAGCAAACAATGAACCGTCAGGGTTTTATATTATATAGCGCGTTATTTAATCTGATTCAACTCGTCGTGGCACGTATATTTATTGGACGTGCAATACTTTTTGACGTCACGAAAAATATTGTACATACAATATTGTACGTACAATATGGAGTCTGAAGCGCACCTTAGGCTACCTGTTGGAACACTTATTAAAACAATCTAAATGATTCGACCTTGAATTGTAACTTAAATTGGCGCATAAAATGTGGCACATATTTAAATTGATTGAAGAAAAGAGGATAAACAGTGCCTTTCTGCTAATCCCCGTAAAACCTGTCACCGTCGCTTTTTAGATGTGGATTTTGCAATAATTATTCACATTCGCAGACAACAACATGCACGTCGAGCTAACTCTCAATATAATAAGGAAAATGGAACAATCAAATAACATCACTTGCAAGCAAATAGCAATCCCCACCCCTGGGGATATTTCCTTGTAAATTGTAAGCAAACGAGAATGAAAGTACTTGCTTTATACCCATGATATCCGTCCCTTACCATCTCTGCGGGCAGTAACCGAGCGAGCTTTTACTGCCGCCATTTCGTTCCTTTACGTCTACTATTTGAAGAATAAGAAGAGCTATTTGATAGTCTATCCCATTTTGAAGGATTTAGAACAATTTTGCATGCAAACATGGTTTGACTCCCTAAGGCAGTATACTAGCACAGGAATGATTGAGACCCGGGATTGAGAGAATAAAACGCATCTATGATCGATCATATGGAGGGTACAAGAACGTATTTGAAATGAAAGACTCATGGCTGCTTTATTTATTTATATGCTTCTTTAGTTAGTTTTGTGTCTAGAAATTTGACCAGACTGTTTCTTGTTAAGTTCATAATAAATCAAATATTGATTTTAATTATTTGTTTGTCCAACTTTTTTATTCAAGAAATTAATTTCAAATAATTTTTGATGAAATCGATAATATTTTTGAGGTCGAGTTTCGAAGGTATAGCAAACCAGCAACGGGCCAATGTGGGGCGTAAGGTTCGCTATAAGGTTCGCTATCACTAATTACAAAAAGGGTCCACTATACCTAAGGTTCGATATCACTAATTTGAAATAAGGTTCAGTATTTCTAAGGTTCGCTATCACTAATTTTAAATAAGGCCCGCTATCATTAATTTATTGAAGGTTCGCTATAATAAGGTTCGCTATCACTAATTTTAAATAAGGCCCGCTATTTCTAATTTTAACAAGCCCGGTATCTCTAAGGTTCGTTATCTCTAATTTCAAATAAAGCCCGCTATCTCTAAGGTTCGCTATCTCTAAGATTCGCTATCTCTAAGGTTCGATATCACTCATTTTAAATCAGGCCCGCTATAACTAATTTTAAATAAGGTCCACTAACTCTAATTTTTTTAAAGGCTCGCTATCTCTTATTTAAAATAAGGTTCGCTATCTCTAATTTAAAAATAAGGTTCGCTATCTCTAATTTAAAACAAAGCCCACTATTTCTAATTTAAAATAAGGCCCGCTATATGCCTATCTAATTTAGAGATAGAGAACCTTATTGAAAATTAGAGATAGCGGGCCTTACTTTAGATTAGAGATAGCGAACCTTATTGAAAATTAGAGATAGTGGGCCTTATTTAAAATTAGAGATAGGGGCCTTATTTAAGATTAGAGATAGTGGGCTTTATTTGAAATTAGTGATAACGAACCTTAGGTAAAGCGAACCTTAATCAAAATTAGTGATAGCGAACTTTAGAGATAGCGAAACTTAATTAATTAGTGATAGCAAACCTTAATTAAAATAGTGATAGCGAACCTTAGGTATAGCGAACCTTAATTGAAATTAGTGATAGCGAGCCTTAGCGATAGCGAACCTTCAATAAATTAGTGATAGCGGGCCTTATTCAAAATTAGTGATAACGAACCTAATTTAAAATTAGTGATAGCGAGCATCGAACCTTAGAACTAGCGAACCTTATTCTGAATTAGTGATATCGAACCTTAGAAGTAGCGTGCCTTTTTTTAAGGTATAGCGAACCCTGTTCTCTATTAGAGATAGCGGGATTCTCATCTCCATAGACTTTACACACCTGAATGAGCACACTCTGCTGATAGCCTTCGTCTCTGGAGCAAGAGGTCCCGGATTTAATCCAATATGATCTCGTTCCCTCCCTTCTCCCCTCCCTCTTTTTCTGCCGTTCCCTTCGCCCCGTCCCCTCTCTTCCTTCTCTTACTCTCTCATTGTATTTGAATTGGAGAAATATTATAATCATAGACTGGGAAGAGGCTATGGTGGCAGGCAAGGAGGCTGATAACGTTGGAAAAGGAAGCAATACAGATCAGGAAACAAGACAACATCGTGAACAGAGACGAGGGGCAATAAAATCTTAGTCTTTGAAACAACTTGAATATTAGACTTGGAAATGTCCACAGTGAGTACTAGTTTATTGGATTAAAAATAGGAAATTCGACTATCATATATTTGAATTGATTGCTGGTCAAATGCAGATGACTGACATGAAAGATATTTTTTGAAAAATGATTGCACACAATTCCGATCAGGAACAGGACAAACCTTAATTTAAAAATTTGAACAAGTTTTGTTTTCTTGGTACAAGTAAAACAAAAACGATATTCCTGATCAGATCGCGTTATAAGAGATGTGAGACTCATGTGGCCGCTATTTACATACCGTACCTTTGCAAATCGTAGGCCTTGAACGATGATATTGTTGTCAACGTTCCCCGAGTTCAAAATCTAGCGGAATCTGAAAGGCTATCAAATAGCCCGATTGACAGGATTGAGGGGGATATTTTCTCTGCGTACATGCATGGTATATGAATGAATAAATCGAGAAGTTGGGCGTATCAGTAACATGCAAATAGAGAATATATCCCGATTGAGCTCCTGCAGTAGATGGTCTGGAAAAATAATGGAGCCATAAATTTGCCTTTTTTTTATTTTATGAGCAAAGACGAATATGGCATTCGGAGATGTCAGATATCATTCACTTGCATGTGCTATTATGTTGGCAACGCTAAAACAAGAAAGTGGAAAGGAACAAAAAATATCAAAAACAGAATACAAAAGACGAAAATCAAGGAAAATTAAGAAAGAAATAAAGTCAGAAATTATAAGAAAAGTAACAAGAAATAACTAACAAAATAAGACTAATGCGGAAAAAAAAGTATCATTACCCTGATTGATTTTCTGATATTAAACTTAAAATTAAAAATGTTACAGGAGTACACACATAACCAGCCCGACTCTTAACACTTAAAGCCATATATTATAACATTTCTGTAAAAATAGATTAGTATTTATTTTCCATAAAATGTCCGTGTACGTATTGTGCATACGTGTTCGACTATATTTCCATCGTAATAATAAACGCCGGTTCCATCGTTTTATTCAAAATCTCGGATTTTGACAAAACTACAGCACCTAAAGCCTTGATTTTTGCAGAGTATCTTTATTGACTAAAGTACGTTACAATCGTGTAAACCAGAATTTAAAAAAAATTGAGGGCGTTCTCCTCAGCAAATGTTACAATATGGCTTTAACACACCCCCACACCGGTATCATGACAGATTAACACCACATGGATTAACACCATCACCACCAATTTCAGCTCTGCGCCGCCCGCTGATGGCATTTCATTTAGTAAGTTTTGTGAAGTACTCGTGCGCGTTGAAGCAGAGGATGGTAAACGTACCTTGCAACCAATGACCAGTACGGTTGCTTCCTTCGTGACCAATGACATGAATTAAGCCCCAAGTAAAATTATCCTGGAAAATTATGACATTTCAGGTTTGAAAGGGCCCATATTACCATGCTTGAATATTTCAATTATGGTTCGTATAAAAATTATTGTTGTTTATAAGCAGAAAGGGATAAGGAGTAGCCTATGCATATATTTTACTGCCAACATTTTTGAAAGTTTGCTGTCAAAATTTCGTAAATTGTGTCGGACAGTTACGTAAGTTTGACCATTTTCTCAATATTAAAATATTTCAGAGAGTGTTCAGATTGTTACGAATTTCTGACAAGCAATCGATCAAAGTTACGAATTTTTGATAATTTCAAGTTTTCGACGAGGCATTCTCCCGGGCATTCTTAAGCCGGTATACTAATCTTGGCAATGTAATTGACTTACAATAGCATTATGAGTGATGTTATATCAAATAACTAATTCAAATACTGTGCATTGTAAATGTGGAAAAACCGTACTCATCATCCATGTTATACACCTCACTTTATAAAAGCTGACATTTCATCAATGTGTTGTGCGAACCAGAAAAGCGATTCATACCCCGAAGCGGAAAAAGCTCCTTGCCGGATTTAGACATGGCGTCTTTCCCGCATTTTCCTCGCTACAGTCTCAATGACGTGACGCCTCGGGTAAGATGGATCAGTTTGAAGGGTTTTGTCAGAAAACACGGGAGGATGGCCTCTTGTGGTCATTCATTCAATGTAACTCGTTTCTTAACTGAAGATGATCGCTTTATTTACTCTGCGGTGCTGTGGATTTTAGCATTTTAGTGGGCTGATTATTTGATTTTTTTTTCATCACGTTTGGTTTTCCACTCTGGGTTTTTCATCATGCAACCGCAAGTGGATCTGTAGTCGAGGAAAGAAGTAGTTGGCGCACTTGACTTTTGTTGGGAACTCCTTTCCTATTGCATTGCTTTGTTAACTACTATAGCCTGTCGCTCTGCTGAAAGCAAAATTCCTAAAATTTTGTTCGAGCAGTCATTCCCCCTTCTTGACTCCTCATTAAAGGGACATGCCAACAAAATAGATTTCAATAACATCCAAACTGTGAAAACCAAACCACTGACTTTTTAACAAAAGGTACTCAATTCAATAATAAGAAAGGCGACCAGTGTCCCCCTCACACGACAGAATATTCAAGGTAATCAGGGGTGCTCTTGTGAATCAACCAGTGTTCAACTAACCCATTTCATCAGATCGAAATAATAGCTAATGAAGGTAAAACAGTTGTGCAGGAAAGGACGTTGATATTCGTTTTAAGGTGCGCTTTCCGTCCTTTGCGTCTACACGCATTACAAATCACTCAACCTGTACGTATTCGTATGCCCGTTTGTTTGTAGGAAGCTGGCACGTTTGAGTTCGAACTTCTCACTGGAATTATAAGGGCTAAATAAAGTACAAAACGGTTTGTAAATGCTTCTAACGATGACATTTCGAAATTTTAAGGGAAAAAACGAAGATGACAATAAGGCGACGAAAGAAACCCACTGTACTGTTCTACATTACAAGTATCGGTCGGTTGACGTTGGGCGGGCGGTTTGGTGGGAGCAAAAGTGCCTTTAAAAATATGTAAATAAATTGCGCGATCTTTTTCCCATGATGTGAATCACAGTGATTCAAAGCTTGTGAAATATCCAGAAAATAGAAAAAAAATCCAGAAAAATAACGTGAAATTGGGCAAAAATACCCTAAAACGGGCTGAAAATCAATAAAATTGCGGAAAATTTGGCCACAAAAAATCTGGAGAAATACAGACAAATCACACCACTGTTTTCCTCTTGATTCGCTCGGTGTTTTTTTTTCAGTCAAAATAAATTATAAATTCATTTGCCCAAAACAGCTGGTTTTACAAAATGACCCCCCTTAAGGCCCTTCACAATTGATTCGTATTATCTGTTTCATGGTTGAAAACAAGGGATGAGGCGACCTTTAATTATTAATTATTTATTATTTTCTTTATTTTAAAACAAGTGGTCGCAACCTACATCAACCCGTTTCGACAAGGGACAAGCATTTAATTATTTTACAACTGTGTTTGATTTTATACATCATTATAGTTGATATGACAATGTATGATCAAAGTCAGAAAGTAGCAAATGGGAGTCATTAAAGGTTATTTTGAAAGAAAACATCCAAAATATAAATAAAATAATTAAATATTTTGCAATTCTCTTCTTTGGACGCGGGCGGGAAACCGGAAACTAAGAATCAATTGTAAAGGGCCTTTAATTAAACAGAACAACAAACATAAACATGTATATATATTTATAAATGCAAGCCTACTCGTGTCTAGATCAGATTCCTATAGACCTAATCATGTTAGTTTTGTTTGTTTATTTCTATGAAAACAATTAAGTTATCAAGGCATGCAAGAAAAATCATGTATAGAATAAGAGTAATTCTTTCAAATACCTGCTTTCAATATAATGAAGCAATACAGCGCCACGCAAAATCCTATTACCAAACTTATCACGATGGCAGCATGCCGTTTCTCTGTACAAAACGTCTTGAAATCTATCAGGTGCCGGTGGAGATTCGGTAAATTATACTATTTGGTTCATCTATTTGCCCAGTTATCACCATTTTTGGACAATCTTACGTAAGTAAGCACTCCATAAAGGTTCAATGGAACACCAAATAATCATCTTTGAATTATGTTTTATTGTTCAAGATTGAATTATTATGTTTTCTGTAACATGCAACAGTTGAAATTATGAAGAATAACATAATTTACCTATAAGATTGGTAATACGAAATCGCAGATTCAAATTCAGAACCTCACTTTTCTTCTTTTCGCACATATCGACAGCTCAGTGACAGAGTTGGGATGTGCGTCCAATGTTCACAGGGCAGGTGTTGCACTTACCCACTTCTGGCACCAAGCAGTCGATTTGCTCATTTGGGGCAAGCTAATCATGCTAATGACAAGTTGATAATTTATCCGTGAGATTATTAATCTCACGGATATTATTTTATCATTTCATCAAAGATATAGATATTTAAAAAATGAAACACAAATAAAACGCATAAATGACTCGGTATTTTTAGTATTATTCTGATAAGATTTATTAACAAAAAAGTCTGTAATAAACGGTAATACTTGGTCTCGTATTCTTTGTATTACCTATACATCCAAAATTTATGAATAAATGGGTTATTCCAATTGAAATCCAATTAATCCATACACCCCCTTTAGTATGGAAGACATTTTAGAGATGACCATAATCTTCCACACAGATTTCAAAATTTCAAATGGGGTTACCTGAATGAGTGACTACATTTGAATTCTACACCCCCTGTGTGAGATTGAGTTCATGTCTTCCACATGGGGTGTAGGGATTTAAACTGGAATAGTCCAATTCTTGCCTATTTAATTATACATTCATATCCATAAACAAACCTGTGAGGCTGTGTAGACTCTAAAATCAGCTTTTGACAACCGTGACTGGTTATAAACAATTATAATTATTAAATTATTCTTTTATGAAATGATTAAGTTGACTTGAACTGTTTTAAGGTTTCAGAATGTATACATGTGGTGGAAAATCTTGATTTTAAGTATTTTTCCTCATCTTTTTAACTTGTATAATAAAATATTTGTCATAATAAATAAAGCCATAATTTACGATTTTTCTATATTTTATACTATTTGCCAAAAATAATTATGTAATATTATTGATAACAAATGTCGGTAAAGTTTTCTGGTCAGTTTAAGATGAAACAATGAGGTAAAATGAAAGAAACCACTACCTTGGGTGAAATATGGAACTTAATTAAATCATTTATTCAAAATTTCTGGTGCAGGTGTCCTACAAACACAGCAAATTTGGCTGATTCCAATTACGTGATAGCTTGTGATAATTATATAATATGTAATCATAAAGATATGCAACAAAATCGTACCTTATGGCTTTAACTGTTGAATACATTTAGTAACTTTGCGGTTATAACATATAATAGCCGACATGTAAATGAAAATACTGACAAAACTTTGTACAATTTTAGATTTATTATAAAAAATATATATATTTACAGGTGTTTTTGTTTCAATTTTCTTATTCATCTTGTCTTATTCCTCAGCTTGAGCGGCACAATCAAACAATATTAAAGTCACATTTGTCTGAAATTAATTGTGAAATACAATCAAATCAATGTTTAAGTTCTGTTTCCCAGCAAATACAAAACGTTTTCGGCTAAAAAATAACTGTTATGTCTCAACTGTTTTATCTTACATGTACATCCAACTTGAAGAGGTTTACAGCATTATACATTTTCTATAGCCAGTAATAAGTATGATACAGGCACAAAAAGAAAATTATGAAACACTTGTTTAATATGACAAACGTATTGCCTCACATTTAAATATCTTTTAGGATATATAAATATATTTGTTTATTTATAATATTTATAATATGTACAATCAACTCATGATGCTTATAATATGAAAACAATTCACCATTCATCAATTCAAATTTAAACAAAGTGTAGTGTAGTGTAGTGTAGTGTAGTATAGTGTTGCATATTTTCAATAACGCAAAACAGTATTAAACAATGAATATGGTCAACTTCTAATTCACTTTTTTTTAAATCTCATTTGAAAATATGACAACACATTTAACTATTAGTTATCCTGATTTATATTCAAACTAAAGTTACATCTGTTGTAAAGGCACTATCAGTTATTCACTAAATCAGAAATTCTAAACCAATCATCGAAAATCCGATGTTCACATTTTTGTAAAGAGTGATGACCAAACATGACCTAATATTAAGGTAAAAGGTCACATTTGAGTCAATGTTAGAGAAGTTTGTAATGCATGTATGGGCACTTGTAATGTAGCTACATGCAATTATATGGAGCTTCATATTATTTTATCAAGAGCTTTCTTCAATTTGATGCTTTTTTTTTTTTTTTATAAAGGAAAACACCTAAAGCATTTCTAAAACAATCAAATATTTTTTCTCAGTTGAGGGAATCACTAATAGTACCATGATACAAAACAACATTTTTGCAAATAGATAACATTACATTACGTAACAAGCAAGTTTACAATATGATACTATATAATTTTTACACTGATCCTTTAGTTTTGTTACTGTAGAAAAGTTTTAGATTACATGCATCTATTTAACAAATATATAAATATCAAGAAAATTAAAATAAAACAGTTTTAATAATTAACTCATCAGCAGTGGAGAGGTTGTGCATTTCTAATCCATTTCTTCAACGGTAGGACCTTGTTGTGGTTGGCTGCCTGAGTTACATCCCCCTGTGTTTCCACCATGGAGTTTGCTCATTATAGGAGAACATGCCTTTTGCAGATCCTCTAATTTCTGCATATACTCCTCTTTATCTGCCAGTGAGTTATTGTCCAACCAGGAAATAGCTTCCTTGACAGCGTTAGTGACTGCTGCCTTGTCAGATTCCGAGAGTGTGCTTTCTACGTTGGTATCATTAATGGCTGACTGCACTCCAAAGGCATAACTTTCAAGACTGTTTCTGGCTGCAATTCTTTCTCTGTGTGTATCGTCTTCTGCTTTGTATTTCTCAGCTTCATTCACCATACGCTCAATGTCTTCTTTCGACAGTCTACCTTTATCATTGGTGATGGTGATCTTATTGCTGCGTCCGGTGCTCTGATCTTTGGCAGACACATTCAGAATGCCGTTTGCATCAATATCAAAAGTGACTTCGATCTTTGGTACACCACGAGGTGCTGGTGGTATACCAGACAGTTCAAAGACACCCAGTCTGTTGTTGTCTTTGGTCATAGCACGCTCTCCTTCATACACTTGAATGGACACCCCTGATTGGTTGTCTGAGTATGTGGTGAATTCTTGAGAAGTCTTGGTAGGAATACGAGTGTTGCGCTCAATAAGTTTGGTCATGACACCACCAGCTGTTTCAATACCAAGAGATAATGGGGCCACATCTACCAGTAAGACATCCTTCACTTCAGCACTGTCATCTCCTGAGAGGATTGCTGCTTGGACAGCTGCCCCGTATGCTACTGCTTCATCAGGGTTGATGGACTTGTTCAACTCTTTGCCATTCAAGGAATCTTGCAACATTTTCTGGATCCTTGGTATGCGAGTTGATCCTCCAACCAGCACAACTTCATCAATCTTACTTTTATCCAACTTAGCATCCAGAAGAGCTTGCTCTACTGGATGCAAGCACTGGCGAAATAGATCAGAGCAAAGGTCTTCAAATCGTGCCCGTGTGATGCTAGTGTAGAAATCCATGCCTTCAAATAAAGAGTCTACTTCAATGTTAGCTTGTGTGCTGCTGGAGAGAGTGCGCTTGGCTCTTTCTGCGGCAGTGCGCAGTCTACGCATGGCTCTCTTGTTAGTGGTCATGTCCTTCTTGAACTTTCTCTTGAATTCAGCAGCAAAATGATTGACAAGTCTGTTATCAAAGTCTTCACCTCCCAGATGGGTGTCTCCAGCAGTAGATTTCACTTCAAATATGCCTTCATCAATTGTCAACACTGACACATCAAATGTGCCACCACCCAAGTCAAAGATGAGGACATTCTTCTCACCTTTCAGTTTTTTATCAAGTCCGTATGCAAGAGCTGCTGCTGTTGGTTCATTGATGATTCGTAGTACATTGAGTCCAGCGATAACACCAGCATCTTTGGTGGCCTGTCTCTGAGAATCATTGAAGTATGCTGGTACAGTGATGACTGCATCAGTGACTTTTCCTCCAAGATATGCTTCTGCCGTCTCTTTCATCTTGGTCAGTACCATAGAGCTAATTTCTTCCGGTGCAAATGTTTTCTCCTCTCCCAAGTACTCTGCTTGCATGACTGGTTTACTTCCTCTGTTGACAACTTTGAATGGCCAGTGTTTCATGTCCGACTGAACAGTTTGCTCATCAAACTTGCGGCCTATCAGTCGCTTGGCATCGAAGATGGTGTTCTTGGGATTCCTGGAAAATGACAAATAAGACAAAGAGAAACTTGTGAGTATGGATTGGGATGGCAGATTTAGAAATAAACTCAGATAAAAGATTTTGAACTTTTTTATTTCAATTCAGAGATAGATATTTTCATTTTAAGTCAAACAATTGCTGATAGTGTTTGTTGGTTGCAACATTTTGAGAAAAAAATAACTGAACAAAATTAATAAACTAAATGAAACAAAACAATGTAAAGGCATGACTTAGTTCAACAAATAAAATTGTTGTACCATATATTTTATAATTTTTAAAAAAGAATAGCTTGTTACAGTGATAATCATGAGCTATTGCAAACATGGGCATCAATCCTGGGGGCCCAGGGTTATCCCCCCCCACACACACACACACACCGCACCCACCTTTTGACAAAATGAACCTTTTTTTCAGTCACTGTTTGACAATTCAGGCCATACATCCCTACTTTTCATTTCAAAACAGATTGACACCAATACTTCTACAGTACATTGAGTACATTATAATATTAGTGTACCACAACAAGTTGACAACAAACTGCAGCATTTTATTTAAAACATGTAGCACAATATCGAATGTAGCATGTAACTAAAAATTGCATAACTTATAATTAATAGTTACATAATCCAGGTGTCAAAATTTACTGGACCAAAATGAAATCCTAAACACATCATTTTCTAAAAATTACGAGACTTATTTACTGGAGAATTGTTTATCAGCTAAGATAGTGGAGTTATAATTTTTTGAGTTCAGAATGGCCGAGGTGGTTGTTGTGGCGGTGGCGGTTGTGGCGGTGGCGGTATGTACAAAGTCTATGAGAAATATAGATTTTGTGTGTGCACGTTGAATCAACTGATCATATCTTTGCATCCATATGGGCTACAGGCATGGTTAAGAGCTCTTGTGAAAGGTTATTAATTATGCTAATTGTTTTTAATCATTTTGAACTCTTTATGATTGGTTTAGTCTATAAAATACAAACTTTTACGTACAAAACTACCAGTTTTCATAAAACACTGTAGTAAGCAATGCGGATGTCTTCAAAATCTAAAAGTTGCTGTAAATATTTAATTACTTATCCTATCATAGTCAAAGTATACATTTTCTGAGAGGAAATTTGATGAGGAATCTAAATATGGACTTACTTTTTCTGTATGGGTTAGGGGTAAAATGTTTCAGTTCAAAGTAGGTTGAATTGTAAAAAAATTTTGGGACACCCTGTATTCTGAGATTACCAAACAGCTGTGATTTTTTTTCTTCCCCAGTCAGTAGGAACCCCCTAACCTCTAACCAAATCAATGTTGTTTACTTTCAGTTTATAACTGCAAGTTAGTAATAAGCAATGCATTAAGTGACCCATTTTTTATTTGGAATTTTTTTATTCCACCCTGTATAACTTCAAGGTCACCCTGTACAATGAGTTGAAATGTGTATATTTGAATTGCTTATGCCTTCAAAAAAAAAAAATGTATACTTTTGCTAGTTTAGGGTTGATAGTTGTGTAGATATTCTAATTTGAAACTTGATTGGTGTAAAAATTCATAATATTTGTGATGTAACGCTAAGGGTGGCGAGTTCAAAACACACGGCCAAATATATTTATTGTTTATAAACAGCTAGAAATCAACTTACATTGCTACTTGATTTTTGGCTGCATCACCAATCAGTCTCTCTGTGTCATTGAAAGCCACATAGCTTGGTGTGGTTCTGTTTCCTTGATCGTTGGCAATGATTTCAACTTTGCCATTCTGGAATACACCAACACAGGAGTATGTTGTTCCCAAGTCGATTCCAACAGCGGGTACTTTGTTTGCTGACATCTTGTACAGCTACAGTCAATGTGAAATTCAATGTAAACAAACAATAAATAGTCGCAGTTTTTCAAGTCAGTAAGCTTATGGGTTTCCTTCACGTATAATGGCTACTTGCTGTATAGTAGTAGGCTAATAAACTTCTTCCTGAGTTCGATGAGTTTTCTCCACTTCGTCTCGACCAGATTCTGTCGAATTGAATTTTGAATGAAAGCATTTTGCGACGGGTTTTTATACCGCAGTTTTGGATCTATTTCGGGAATTTCGTGTCATTTTCTAGAAAGCTCGCAGTCTCGAATGTTCTAGCGAGCTCAGCGAGCTCGTCTTCCAGAATTTTCGCGATGATTCGAATGTCGCCCTCTGTGAAATTGTAGTATACCGGTTTTGGAATCTCATCAAATCAAGGTAAAATATTATTTTATCTTTCATAGAAATCGCTTAAATGAATATAAATTGCTGAAAAATATTTCGTAGTTGTTTGAAAGGTCAGGACAAGTACCGTATTATGGGTAACGGGTGTTGGGTAATTAGAGATAGGCCTATCACGAGAACCGCCCAACCCGCGAAATATATATATATTTTGTTTATGTTTAATGATTTTTTTAATGATTATTATTTTTACTATCTACTGAAGATAGCAATTACGGCGGGTTTATACAAGGCTAAATGATAATTTTCTTGCGTACTGATCATCATTTTTGTTTTTGTTTTTTGTTGTTGTTTTTTGTTTTTTGTTTGTTTGGGCTTTTTTTTTTTTTTTTTTTTTTGTAGGCCTATTGGCTTTTTTTTTTTTCTTCTTCTTCTTCTTTCTTTTTTCTTCGTGTTCCTGATAATCTCTGTTTTATAACTGCCGTTTTAAATTTTGGTGAGCTTCGTCATTTTAACATTTCTTTATAACTTTGCATTCGGCCTAATGCCGAATTTTTCTAAGCGCGCAGCCGGCCCGGTCAATGCAGTTTTGTCATTTCGCGCCGTACTGAATCATCATCTACAACGCGTGTTAATAGGCAATGCTGTGTTTTTGTTTTGTTTTGTTTTGTTTTTTTGTGGTTTTTTTGGAATATTATTATTTTTTTTTTGCTGCTATATCTTCTGAAGATAGCAATTTTGGTCAACTTCGTCACTTTAACATTTCTAGCTTTGCATTCGGCCTAATGCCGCGCCGTCTTTTCTCTAAGCGCGAGTGTTAGGCAATGGTTTTTTTTTTTGAATATTACAATTTTTATGTTTTTTGCTTGCTATCTTCTGAAGATAGCAATTTTGAGCGCGCAGCCCCGGTCAATGCAGTTTTGCCGTTTCTCGCCGTACTGAATCATCATTTAATTAATTTACAACGCGTGCTAGGCAATGTTTTTTGGAACATTATTATTTTTTTATGTTTTTTGCTTGCTATCTGAAGATAGCATTTAGGGTCTACGAAAAAAATAATAAATACCTCCAGCGGAATCTATTAAAAACATCTTTTCATAAATGATTATATATTTTTTCTTTATGTTTAATGATTTTTTTTTTAATCATCTACAACGCGTGTTAGGCAATGTTTTTTTTTGTAATATTATTATTTTTTGTTTTTTGCTTGCTATCTTCTGAAGATAGCAATTTTGGTCAGCTTCGTCATTTTAGCATTTCTTTATAGCTTTGCATTCGGCCTAATGCCGATTTTTCTCTAAGCTCGCAACCCCGGTCAATGCAGTTTTGCCGTTTCGCGCCGTACTGAATCATCATCTGCAACTCGTGTTAGGCAATGCTGGTTTTTTGGTTTTTTTTTTTTTTTTTTTTGGAATACTATTATTTTTATGTTTTTTTGCTTGCTATCTTCTGAAGATAGCAATTTTGGTCAACTACGTCACTTAAACATTTCTTTATAGCTTTGCATTCGGCCTAATGCAGATTTTTCTCTGAGCGCGCAGCCCCGGTCAATGCAGTTTTGCCGTTTCTCGCCGTACTGAATCATCATTTAATTAATTTACAACGCGTGCTAGGCAATGTTTTTTGGAACATTATTATTTTTTTAATGTTTTTTGCTTGCTATCTGAAGATAGCATTTAGGGTCTACGAAAAAAATAATAAATACCTCCAGCGGAATCTATTAAAAACATCTTTTCATAAATGATATATATATTTTTTTTTTATGTTTAATGATTTTTTTTTAATTATTAGTATTTTTACTGTCTACTGAAGATAGCGATTTCTCTGGGTTTATACAAGTCAAAATGGCCCCGGTCAATGCAGTTTCGCGCCGTACTGAATCATCATCTACAACGCGTGTTAGGCAATGCTGTTTTTGTTTTTTTGTTTTTGGAATATTATTATTTTTTATGTTTTTTGCTTGCTATCTTCTAAAGATAGCAATTTTGGTCAGCTTCGTCATTTTAGCATTTCTTTATAGCTTTGCATTCGGCCTAATGTCGATTTTTCTCTAAGCGCGCAGCCCCGGTCAATGCAGTTTTGCCGTTTCGCGCCGTACTGAATCATCATCTGCAACCCGTGTTAGGCGATGCTGTTTTTTTTTTTTTTTTTTTTTGAATATTATTATTTTTATGTTATTTGCTTGCTATCTTCTGAAGATAGCAATTTTGGTCAACTTCGTCACTTAAACATTTCTTTATAGCTTTGCATTCGGCCTAATGCAGATTTTTCTCTGAACGCGCAGCCCCGGTCAATGCAGTTTTGCCGTTTCTCGCCGTACTGAATCATCATTTAATTAATTTACAACGCGTGCTAGGCAATGTATTTTGGAACATTATTATTTTTTTATGTTTTTTGCTTGCTATCTTCTGAAGATAGCATTTAGGGTCAACGAAAAAAATAATTAATACCTCCAGCGGAATCTATTAAAAACATCTTTTCATAAATGATTATATATTTTTTCTTTATGTTTAATGATTTTTTTTTTAATTATTAGTATTTTTACTGTCTACTGAAGATAGCGATTTCTCTGGGTTTCTGGGTTTATACAAGGCAAAATGTAATTTTTGGGTACTGAATCATTGTTGGTTTTGTTTTGTTTTGTTTTTTTTTTTGTTTTTGTTTTTTGTTTTTGTTTTTGTTTTGTTTCGTTTCGTTTCGTTTCGTTTCGTTTTGTTTTTTGTTTTGTTTTTTGTTTTGTTTTGTTTTGTTTTTGTTTCGTTTCGTTTCGTTTCGTTTCGTTTTTGTTTTGTTTCGTTTCGTTTCGTTTCGTTTTTTGTTTCGTTTCGTTTCGTTTCGTTTCGTTTTGTTTTTTGTTTTGTTTTTGGTTTTGTTTTGTTTTTGTTTTGTTTCGTTTCGTTTCGTTTCGTTTTTGTTTTGTTTCGTTTCGTTTCGTTTCGTTTTGTTTTGTTTTGTTTTGCTTTTGTTTTGTTTTGTTTTGTTTTGTTTTGTTTTGTTTTGTTTTGTTTTTGTTTTGTTTTTGTTTTTGTTTTGTTTTTTTTTTTTTTGTTTTCTTTTTGTTTTCTTTTTGTTTTCTTTTTGTTTTCTTTTTTTTTTCTTTTTGTTTCCTTTTGGTTTCCTTTTTGTTTTCTTTTTGTTTTCTTTTTGTTTTCTTTTTTGTTTTGTTTTTTTTTTTTTTCCTTCGTGTTCCTGATAATCTCTGCTTTATAAGTGCCGTTTTAAATTTTTGTCAGCTTCGTCATTTTAACATTTCTTTATAGCTATTTCTTTATTCGGCCTAATGCCGATTTTTCTCTGAGCGCGCAGCCCCGGTCAATGCAGTTTTGCCGTTTCTCGCCGTACTGAATCATCATCTACAACGCGTGTTAGGCAATGCTGTTTTGTTTTGTTTGTTTGTTTGTTTTTGGAATATTATTATTTTTTTATGATTTTTGCTTGCTATCTTCTGAAGATAGCAATTTTGGTCAACTTCGTCACTTAAACATTTCTTTATAGCTTTGCATTCGGCCTAATGCCGATTTTTCTCTAAGCGCGCAGCCCCGGTCAATGCAGTTTTGCCATTTCGCGCCGTACTGAATCATCATCTATATCGACAACGCGTGTTAGGCAATGTTTTTTTTTTTTTTTTTTTTTTTTTGTAATATTATTATTTTTTATGTTTTTTGCTTGCTATCTTCTGAAGATAGCAATTTTGGTCAGCTTCGTCACTGCTGTTTTTTTTTGGTTTTTTTTGTTGTTGTTGTTTGGGTTTTTGTTTTGTTGGTAATATTATTTTTTTTATGTTTTTTTCTTGCTATCTTCTGAAGATAGCAATTTTGGTCAACTTCGTCACTTTAACATTTCTTTATAGCTTTGCATTCGGCCTAATGCCGATTTTTCCGCGCGCAGCCCCGGTCAATGCAGTTTTGCCGTTTCGCGCCGAATCATCATTTACAACACGTGCTAGGCAATATATTTTTGGAACATTTTATTTTTTATGTTTTTTGCTTGCTATCTTCTGAAGATAGCATTTTTAGGGCATACGAAGAAAATAATAATTATCAATACCTCCATCGGAATCGCATTCGGCCTAATGCCGATTTTTCTCTAAGCGCGCCAGGGGCGCAGCCAGCTTTTTAGGTCGGGGGGCAAAATAAAATTTTTGGGGCACAGACGAAAAAATTACAGTTGCATCATACAATACATAAAGACTGTATGTCTTCGCGCTTCCAAAAAAGGTTTTATTTGGGACGATGTGTACGTGTAGCGCGCAAAAATTTTGCATTTTACACTATTTTCGCCCATTATCAGGATGGAAAGGGCTTTATCTTTACAATGTGCGAACAATTTACAAAAAAAAGTTTGTATTTTACACTATTACGGTATTTTTTACACTGAATTTCGGTAGAAAAGCGCTCGTTGCCCATTTTCTTTTCCTTTGCCCTCCTGATTTTCTCTTTTATTTTTTTGTCAGAGGGGCACTTTTTTCTTTTCTTTTTTGTCACTCTACCCCCTGCTGCATGTGATGTACAAAACCAGGCAGATGCCTATTCATAATTACGTGTATCATTTTTTCCCTGAATTTTTCGCGATGATTCGAAATGTCGCCCTCTTGTGAAATAGTAGTTTAATGGATTTGGAATCTTATCAAATCAATAGATAAAGTGAAAGTTCCCTAGAAAACAGACCTGGTAGAAAAAAAAGACTTCATCAGTGATCGCTATCGAAAGTGTAAAAAACTATTCATTATTGTGTATAAAATTGCCTAAAAGCGAAAATTCAGTCATTGTTTTCAGGTATTTTTTGAAACAAAAAAATTAGCAAAAACGAGGAAAACAACAGTATTGACAAAGTTGAATTCCCACTTCAATTACATGCAAATTTCCCCATAAAAGTTGCTTTGCCCGCACCCACTCCTGCAGTTGGACCTAAAGTGGGGGGGGGGGCATTGGGTGAGAACGTCATTATTTAATGGGATCTTTGGGTGAGAGCCAAAACAATCCAACTTAAACGCCTAAAACGTTGAATTTTTAGTTCAAAATAGTTTAAGGTGGTACTACACCGCTTGATAAATTTGTGACTATTTTTGCATTTTTCTCAAAAAATAATAACACACTGGTAACAAAAGTTATTTCAGTATGTATTTATTACACTTAATCGCTGGTACTGGTAGGCCTATATAGGCCTACAATAATTAATAATAAATAATAAATAATAAAAGGCTACAATTATGTAGCCTATAGCCTAATATATGGGCAAGGAATCCAGTTACTACACTGGAATTTCAGTGACTCAAGACAAGCAGTAGCTACGTTATTTATGATAAGAAAAGAGGTACAGCTAGAATGTACCTCATGAACCACTTGTCTTGAATCACTGAAATTTCAGTGAAGTATAATAATGGATTCCTTGCCCCTATAATACATAACATTTGCTACCAGTGTTGTAATACCACCTTAAATTACCGTTGTTATTTCAAAATAAGTAGGGCCTACAACAAAAAAAGTGAAAAATGAAAGTTGCCGTTCGACTTCGAATTGAAAAATAAGGGTCTTTGGGTGACAGATCAAATGACAGAGCATGCATGTGTCACCGAAAGTGTGGTGTGTGTGTGGGGGGCGGTGAGGGAGATGCCGGGGTAGAGTCTTTAACATAGGCATAGGCCTAGATACCCGTGATGGCCCATGTATAGGCCTACTCATCCCCCCCCCCCACAATGTTGACGCCTGTAGGCCCTATGTGGGTTTCTGACCAAATTAGTTAACCTCATAATTATTTGGCCATTTCCCGGGGGCCATTTTAGCCCAAAACTGCCCAATTTTGCGCGCTTCGCGAGAATTTATTCCCCTTTTGAACCATATTTCACAAAAATTGGCTTCAATAAAGTATATGGCAAAATTTTTCGCGCGCTTCGCGAGCATTTTTATTTTTACCAATATTTTGTCGACAAAAGGTGCTGCATTCACATTACTTCAAGAAATTTTTTCCAACCCCATCCCCCAAATGTCAAATCTACGCCACTGCACTGGTCTTTGAACTTTTTAATAGCTTCAAAAAAAAAACCCTAACTTTTTAATAGCTTGATGTCACACTGCTTGATGTCTTCCGATTTGGGCAAAGCCAACGCCCACCAATTTGAACCAATCAGTAACCCATAAACATGCCACACCATTGCATGTGATGTACACAACGTAAAAACTTGCCACAAATGCCTATTCATAAAATTACGTAGTAGATAAGAAGAGTCGATTATCTCAAATAGGGGGGTTAAATGGAAATTGTTTCAAATTATGTTCTTTAAAAAACACATTCAAGTAAATTGAAACAAAAGAGAGATTAAAATACCATTTATTATCCTACTATAACAAAAATCTCGGACAAAAATAGCTAAAAATGTACCTTTTTTCGAAGAAATACTTAATTTTGTTGAAATTGAAAATATTATTTGCGTACGAGGCTAAAAAGGAATTGACCGGTGACGTTATTGACCAGCGACAAAATCACGCGACAGTCACACGGGTCACAACAATACAGCAAAATTATACAACAGATAGGCACGTAGTTTTTTAGTATTTTGCGATGCTTTTGTAGGAGAAGAATGGGTATTGCACAGATCGGAAGAATTATTTTACTGTCGCTCCTTGCGGCGATTATAGTTTTTGTAATTATTGAAGCAAAACCATCTAAAGCAACTAAAGGTTCGCCGGTAATTCTGGGTAAGTATAAACATCATTCATGAGACTGGAGTAAGCTTACTTACACATGTTACTGGACCGGAAGCGATTATTTTTTTCGTACATCATATGTGTAAATTTTTCCGTTTTTCAAAATCAAACACGGAATAAAGCAAAACTCACTGAAAAAATAATATTTTCTGAAAAATCAACTGATTTTTGTATGTATGCGTTACAAAAATGATGTACGAAAAAATTAATCGCGGACCGGAATGCTACTCAACCATTTACAATTTACATTCAGTAGGCGCATCATATCAAATTTAGCCAGAATAATTCGGTTCCAAAACAAAATATTCACTGAGACATAATTGTGTTTATACATTAAAATTATAACTGTTAGCATAATTTAGTAAACATGTAGGTATCCCAGGCAAACCTTAGACTAGTTAACACATTTGCTAGTCAGCAAAATTCGACCGAGACCGGGGCCCAAACACAATGCATATTTACATAGAAATTTGAATTTTTTTCGAGAACAGGTCGGTGAAGGAAACCTACATAAATATGTTTTCTATACTTCACTTGACCCAAATATATGATTTCTTATGGTGATAATCAAGTCGCACATGGAATTTTAGAGGGATTTTGATAGCAGTTCCATTAAAAAAAGCTGCTATCGCCATGAGACTAAGATCTAGAAACACCCCTGAATGCCGTTTTGGGGAATTTTGCTAGCAGAATCTTTTTGATGAAAGTCAATCTTTGACAAGATGTAACTTTGTTACGGAAAGTGCTATGACAAAAATGTTTTCAGTTTTGGCTTTCTTTACTCAAGGGCTTTAATTTGATATGTAAAATGATGCAGTTTGATGGCAAATTTGAATTCACCTAGCATACCTAAAACATGGTTCAAGATACGTTTCAACTTCAAGAATGAAGTCAACAAACGAATTGCCCAGGCAAACACATGTCATGTCTTAACAGTCACAGCTGCCATCAAACAGCTGTCCAACAGGGATTGTATAAACATGTCATAAACATTGACTGTAGGCCTAATTTTTGAAAAATCCCATTTCGCATCTATAGCTCATTTTCTTAAAAAAACACTGGGCCCACACATGCTCAATATGTATGGCGGGACCTGGGTACAACATTTAAGCACTCCATTTTACAATACCGTATTTATAAGTTAACAATAATTAATTGTACACGTAGTATAGTAAATGCATGATTCTTTATGCTCAGTTTCTATACCATACTGGTTTCCAACTTCCGTAATCACAAAATTTTGTCTTTTTCCAATGGATCAAAACATAAAATGTGACAAGCAGAAACCGTAAAAATCGAGGCACTTATATTTTATAAATATAATATTAATAATGTTATGATAATCTACCCTGGTATTTCCTTCAGTTATTTTAAAAAAATGACTCACTCAGTAGTGAATAATTAGGCCTTTATATAACACTTCCTTTGCAATTGAAAGTAATTATTAATTGGGTTATGGTGAAACAGTTATGAACACAAATACAATTTATTCACACAGGCTCTGCTGTATTCTCTTATATTAAAGCCCCCTCTAATAAATGCGTCACCATTTTTTCAACCAAACTGTTCTATAAATTATGCAGAAAATACCATACGAATCCTGTATTTTCGAATATTACGGTATGTCAATCCATGTCAGCTTACTCTTTCTTCCATGCTAGCAATGACTGTGTGATTGGTCAATTCTCAAAAGCTGTGTTTCCGCCGTAAGTGCCTGTCTTTGCGTAGTACGCTCGACGCAAATACCTGTGTGTACCCAAGTTGGCTCTCATGATTGCGAATTAGATATTTTGCCTATTGCCTATACCACTATAATACCAGGGGGTACTATTGATGTTTTTAATGGGAATTATCAGAACTGACTTGGTAAAAATAGACCTTTAATTAAGGGGGTACTACACCCCTGGCCAATGTTGTGCCTATTTTTGCATTTTTCTCAAAAATCATAGTGTATTGGTGACAAGTAAGATATGTATATGATAGGGGCAAAGACTACAACTACTGCACTGAAAATTTAGCAACTCAAGGAAAGTAGTTCTTGATTTATTGATCAAATATTGGTTTTCCCTCATTTTTGACTGTAACTCCACAACTGTTGTCTGTGCTGAAATAAAAATTTCCAGTGCATTAGTTGTAGTCCTTGCCCCTATATATACATATCTTACTTGTCAACAATGCGCTATATTTTTTGAGAAAAATGCAAAAATAGGCAAAAAATTGGGCAGGGGTGTAGTACCCCCTTAATTGGGTTATGATGAAACAATTTATATGAACACAAATACATGGACATGAATTTTGTGCATCCACCCAGGGGAAGCAAAATTTATTCACACAGTTGTATTCTCTTATATTAAAAAGGAAGGTGACCTGATATATTTGGAAGTTTTTCTGCAATACAATATAAATTTGTGTTACAACTTAACTTTGTTTGATAAGAATTCCTTTTGTTTGATAAGAATTCCTTTCATTTGTTATGAAGTGTAGGCTATATAGTATGCTTGCATGAATTTGATTATGAAGGTATGAGGTTATCAATATTGGTCATCAGTTGACTTGTATTTAAATATTTACACAAACTTTTTATGACAATTATTTGTTTGTTTTGAAACAAATTCAGTACTAATTACTATACAATTGGACTTCCCTTCTTCAAACATGTATGCAAAGGACGAGGGCATTAGGGAATAAATGGCTTGCTAGTGGTACCTTTGTGAAATCACGTCTTGTGTTTGTGGCTTGAATCATGATCTCTGCACTGCGCTGGTATTGTACTGCTGACCAATATTGTTGACAACCTTGTTTTACAAACAGCATTTATAAATTTTGCTTTCCAAACCAAACAATGATTTTTATATGCCAGTTCAGCCACAGATGGTGACAGTGCTGTTCAAAACACACACAGGGTGTGAAGGGTAATATGGAATTGTGCCCAAATTATTTTATATTATAACCAGATTTGTTCTGTTAAAATCCTGACAAAAATACATGTATTAAGCCTAGCCTCACAACTTACAATAAATACTACATGCTACAATACATGCTGGTGCCTCCACTTCAGTGGGTTGTGGCGGACAACACAAATAGGCACCTCCAACCCCCCCCTTCCCCCTGGGTGCTAGGGTTCAGGGTTGTCACTACACTGGACAGGGCCGTATGGCACTCACAAAAAAAAATTCGAAAAAAAATTTAGGGGGGTGGTACTCTCAAAGCCTATTCCCCGATCCCTAGCGTTCACTAAAAAGATAGTGCGAGGCGCGAGAGCTTCGCTCGCTACGCTTCGCCTTCAATATTTTAACCAGTACTTTTTTGGTCCTGGTGACAACCCTGCTAGGGTTAATGTGATTTTGTGTGCATATATTTTTTGTAATATATAGGGAATGTATTATACAAGTAATAATTTAATTCTTAATGTGTGTGATAAATTTATTAATTTCCGTTTCCTTTTTATTTTTGTGCACCACATACAGTTCCTGGTGATGGAGGAAACCAGCTGTGGGCAACGTTGAATAAATCCAGCACTGTGCATTATTTATGCACAAAGAAATCGGATTTATACAATCTATGGTTGAACCTAGAAGAGCTGTTTCCATATCTTATAGAGTGTTTTGTTGATAATATAATGTAAGTTTGTGGATATACCGGGTGTCCCAAAAAAAGGTTACATGTAGATTTTTGAAAATAATCGAAGTTAATGTTAACAAATATAAATATCCTTTTCATGACATAATTTATGTACCTTCTACTAGTACCCCTGTGAATGTCAAGTTCGCAACCTACGCACTTAGTCCGCATTCCACGCATTCCTGACCAAGCTCTTTACGTGACAAATGCAACACACACGGTTCATTATACCGTCACAGCCACTGTGCATTTGGCGGGGCATTTGAGTAGGCCCATGCAGCCATAGCATGGCAGGTGCAGTATTTCTGATAAACAAAGAATAAATCTTGTTCAGTTTTATTTCAAGAGTTCTGTCAGAAATGTAAAAACAAACCGCAGCGATTCCAAGCCAACAAAATGCAAACAAGGCCTAAATGCAAAAGATTGTTATTCATTTCACTATGTTGATGACATGAGATACAGCGTGCAGAACTGCTTTCACCAAAAAACGTGTTATTCTCTAATGACCATCTTCCTTTATTTGTTACCACCAAGAGTCAAGAAGCTCTAAAACTGATTTATTTTCAGTGTACAATATTTAATTTTTCAATATGTTTCTTTTGTGCAATAAGTTCAACAATGAAAAGTAAGAGAAACACAAAAAGTAATAAAGAAAAAGTCTGAAAACAAAGGTGTGCGTGTGTTCAACTTTTGTTGTGCGATATTTTGATGATTAGCCACTCTTGACACCCCTGTCATCTTGCGCTCATAAGTTAAGTTGCTTTTAAGATACGGAATTGAAACTTAACAAACTGTTAGAAGAAGGATGAATAAATGTTATCTGAAAAAATGACATTGTTTTGTTGTACCATCACAAAATGCGGTTCATTTTCTACATGTAACCTTTTTATGGGACACCTTGTACTATGCAAAATTAAACATTTTACATAGCATTCCTAGCCTTTTCATTATTGTATCACACCTGTAGGGGTGTAAATTAATGGTTATTTGTCTATTCGTTTAAACGGTTGGTGATTTTCCTAAAGGGATAGTGCATTTGCGGTTGGTTAACATGTAAACATAGACAATGTGCATTTACAGAAAATGAGTTGGTTCTTTTTAAATCAAAATTAAAAATTTGGTTTTTTAAGTTTATTGTACTTTTAGAGCTTTAATTTGGTGATAAAGTTCTCCATCACAAAATTGACTTCTGGCTCAAGAGATAATAAATTTTAGTGTTGCTCAGAGCAATAAATTAAGGGAAGTTGAATGCTAAAACCAATATTAGCAACAAAATTGAATTTAGGTTGATCTCATCACATGTACATGTAGAGAGTGATAGAGATACCGCAAGATAAGCTTATCATATAGACAAACATGACACACTGATAATAAATTAATTCAAGTATTTGCTCAGCCTTTCTGTTGATAATTGTTTTTGCAGAATGCAGTATGACAATAAAACAAGGACTATACATGATGCACCTGGCGTAAATGTGTACCTGAAAGACTTTGGCAATACGTCTACGGTGGAATGGTTGGACCCCAGCCAGGTGACTTTAGGTGGGTTGTGTAACTAGTGTTTGTAATTGAAAAATGAGAATATAAAATTTTGTTACATTACTTACTTTTAAAAAAATGCATATTTTTCAGTTGTATAAAATTGACCAATTAAATGAACCCCAATGTAAATTTATCCTCGCTTCAAAGTGGTATTGAATTGATGTACTAACAAACTGTAAAAAAATAAACAAGAAATTTGTAAACTTGTGAAGTGAAATGTGATGTTCTGTTTATAACATTATCTAGAAGTCTGTTTTCATTAAACCCACCCAAAGAGCTTTTTGATTAGCAATGGTTAAAGTGTGTGTAAAAACGATATGGATTGCTTAGCCTATGAGAGACATAAATCCCGGGGTACTTTGTACAAATGACTATATGGGGACGTGCTACAAACATCGGTAGCATTTTTGGCCTTTTAGTATCAATGACCCATTTTTCTAAGCCAATTTTGGTATATGGATGGGTCCGTTTTTGAATATTTTCTCAATTTCTCAGAAATTAGCCCAATTTTGCCTCAATCTAGCCAAAATTTTCTTAATTTCCCCAAAATTTTGTGGACATTTTCTAAAAACTAAGACAATTTGGGTTCAATTGAGCCGAAAATTTTGAGACTTTTGGTGTGTCAACTCGATGGGTCCAAATTTCTTGACAAATTGGTGTATTGATGAGTCCACTTTCAAATTTTCAGCAGCACACCTGTACCCCGGACATAAATAAACAAGTTTTCACCACATTTTAAGAATGATGGGTATTGAGAAATATTTCCACTATTACTGGTCATGTTTATGAGTCTGTGATCTGTAATTAGTTATGAATTAGCAAGGTAAAGTTGAACTGATCAGAAAGAGACAGATGTCATTGATACTTCTTCTTCTTCAGATTACGGCTCAACACTCCAGGTGGAGAAAAGCGAGTCGGATATTGTGTGTGCGCTAGTGCTTGATACTTGCTACTGGAAGTGGTTCTGTAGCTGTTGTTTAAATGCTTTTGGATCTTCCATGCTGATGATTTGTTGTGGTAACTTATCCTAGGTATGAGTGAGTCCTAGGTATGAATGAGTATTTAAAACAGTCTTTTGAGGAGTATAGTTCGATAAATGACTTGGTATGTGACCTCCTGGTGGAGCGCTTGACCGGATACAAATAGGCCTACTATATTTCTAATTAATGTTATCACTTTCCTGTCCACAGCTAAGTACTTTGTTGGTTTGGTGAATGCTTTAGTCAAGGTTGGCTATGAGAGAGGGGTATCAGTCAGAGGGGCACCATTTGACTTCAGAAGAGCACCACGTAAGTTATCGTCACACTAGCAAAAACTTGTATGTAATAATTTGTTGCGGAAGTTGTTGTGATATTTATTTCAGATTGAAATATTTAAGATCAGGAAGTAAAGCTTAAATGTGCAACACATTAAATCATGGATGAATGATATGGACCATAAATACAATGCAAGTTTAGATTAATGGTTTTCAAATCTGCTACATGTTCACCTGTCCATATATAATCAGGCCAATTTTGTTTCATTTTATGTGCTAAAAATCAGGTCACCCATGTGCTATTCATAAATGCTTCTTGATTTGTCTTTTAATTTATGCACCTCAAAAGAAAAAACACATTAACCTTGCCAAATTTAGAAAGGTATTAAGATATGGTAATGAAGCATAGTGAGAATTTAGTATCAGTCACATTGTCATGTAGATAATAATACAGTGTTGTGGGATAAATGCTCAATATACTTTGGTTAATCTCAAGTTAGGTTGTGACATAAGTGCATGTTTCGCTGGTTGCAGTATTGAATCACATGCATAAAGCTCATCTTGGAGCGCTTACATGCACACATTGTCATGTACAAGGACGGTTTCAAATGTGGCGCAACCGACAAAAAACAGCATTGACATAGCGGCCAAATTTAAGGTGAACCGAAGCTAGATTTGAACAGTTGTGATTGTCCTTTTTGTATAAATTTGTTCTCTAATGCAATGGGCTGTAGCTTCACCATTTGAAACTTGGCATGCAATAATTGTTATAAAATATTTCAAATAACCATAAAATTGTTTTATGTTTTTCCCATCTCCAGATGATGATGGTGGTTGGGGAGTAGCTCTTAAACATCTGATCGAAGACACCTACAAGATCAATGGCAACAGGAAAGTTGTGTTAATTTCACACAGCTTAGGTGGTCCCTTCACATTATATTTTCTGAATAAGATGACACCAGATTGGAAGAATAAATTTTTAGAAAGTTTTGTACCAATAGCAGCACCATTTGCAGGAGCTACCAAAATAAAAAGAATGTTCTCTTCAGGTTAGTACTTGATGTTGACTTTTTGATGACTTTTACTATGAGTTAAAAGTCAAATGGGAGACCTTCTGCCACTAAATGAGCGCAAGTTGGTAGTTTTGAGACGTCCTGGCTGCTGTGTTGGTGTTCTTTGTTTCACATGCACCTGTTCAAGCCAATAGTATGCCTGTATGGCCTTTGTGAATGGGGGCACAATCGGTCATTCTTTCACACAAAGAACATACTACTGGCTTGTACAGGTGCGTTGCAAACAAAGAACATCAACCCAGCAGCCGGAATGTTTGAAACTACCAATATGTGTAAGCCCCGGCAAAAAACGCAATCTCGGTTTTCTCGCCGCAATTCTCGCTATTGAGTAATTATCTCGCTTTTACAAACAATAAAACAAGGTGTTTAATGCCGTAAAAACTTCCGAAAATCATTGAGTTCCATGCCGTGTTGACAATTCATGTCATCAAGTAAGCTTAAAATGCACTCACCAGTGTGTAGTTTCAGTGCTTAATTGGTCTCTAAAATGCCATGTCAAGGTAATTGAATACTAAATTGTAGTAGTTTATAGTTAAATTTATTAAACTGAGAAAGGATTTATTATGTAAACAACATCTTGAGGTGGAAATACTTGAACTTCTGTTTACGTTTTTCATCCTTCGATCGTGATATCGGCACATGTTTACATACATTGGACTGCTTGGACTTCCAGAGGGCAGTATTTTGTTTTGAATATTCAGGGATTTTTCTGTTTTTGGCGGCGATTTTCCAGGAAAATCTCGGTTTTTAAAGCAAATTTGGGGTAAATCTCGCTTTTTATTTTTTTATATCTCGTTTTTTGCCTTTAAAAATTGCGTTTTTTGCGGGGCCTAAATATGTGACTTTTTATGTTCATTTCGTGGTAGCCGGTCACATATGTAGGATACATGTTTTTGTTTTTTTATTGTACTGAGGACATTATCAATTCTATGAAAAGTATTTGATCAGGCACCAAAGAGGTTATACCTAAAGAGTACCGACTCAAAATCCCCCTGTGTGTAAAGCTGTATTATGTTAAACTTCCATTTTGGTTTGTTACTCATGGAGGGCTTACAGTGCACCTTTGTCATTTTTCGGCAAATGCCCGAAATCTAATGATAATTTGCATCTTTATTGTTGAGCTTTACGTAGGCTTGCACATTCAGCATTTGTGGCACAGCGCATTAGACACAGAACTAAAACAATATATACTTTGAATTGGTAGGAGCTGGATGCATAGCTGTAAAAAAATAATGTACACTCTTGGCCCTCCATGACTGACACAATCAGGGCCAGGTATCGGTACTATTTGGTTCTGCCTCAGTGTCAGGCACAGAGATACATACAAGTTGAATGTACACAATGATGCTTGAATGATATGATCACAAACCTTTTGCTTCTTTTCATCCCGCCATCTGCAAAAGGGTCATTTTCAAACTTTTTAGGCCTGTATTTGGTCTTGCTTTCAGGTCTTGGGAGCTCAATTAAGAATTGAGAACCAAATACTTCCTTCCATTAGAACCATACAGTTATGTAGATGTAGAGTCAAGAATAGCTTACTAAACTTAAGTTCACCTCACCTTAAGTTCAGTAGTGACATAGGTTCATATTTTGATGGTTGCAGTATCAAACCGCTTTCAGAAAGTTAATCGCGCAGAGTATATGTGCATTTGTGCAAGGGCTTTGCCGCCCGGGCTTTGCCGCTGCTGCAAAAAAGCAGTGGCAACTTTTGATGTCACTACCAAACTTGAAGTGAACAATATATGTTTTAAAAACAATGACAAATAACATCTTGTGTTCTCTACCTGCAGGAGACAATTTTGATGAATACGTAATCAATGCCATCACAGTACGACCGGCTCAAAGAACATACCCTAGCAGTGCCTTTCTTCTTCCTAGCAGTAAATACTGGGATGACGATGAAGTTCTCATGTATACACCAAAATTTAACTATACTGTGAATGACTATAAGAAATTCTTTATGGATCTAGGCTGCCCTAGTTGCTGGGATTTGACAGTAGATACAAAGGATCTTATTCATGATTTAAGAGCACCAGGTAAGTTGCCTGTTCTGTGACTTGGCATGACATTTGTATGTATTATTAACAGCCCTGTGTAAAACTATTTGGTGCTTGTACTGACATTCTTTGCATAAGACAGGGGCAGGATAGACCCAGAAATCCTCCCACTTATAATCGGACCCAGACATAAAGAAACCAGCTCACGTCTGATGTCACCTGTCAATCAACCTCAGAAACAGTTATTATTATATATTGTGTTGATAGAAATTTCTGAACGCAGCTATAAAACAGCAGACTCTATGGTTAGTTATGCACCTCAAAACATGCAAAACAGGTCTCGAATCTGGTGCAGGTCCAGGGGCAAGGAATCCAGTTACTACACTGGAATTTCAGTGACTCAAGACAAGCGGTACATTATTTATGATAAGAAAAGAGGTACCGCTAGGATGTACCTCATTTCTTAACGTATATAATGAACCACTTGTCTTGAATCACTGAAATTTCAGTGAAGTAATTCCTTGCCCCTATAATATACGTAACTTTTGTTACCAGCGTGTAGTTATTTTTTGAGAAAAATGCAAAATTAGTCACAAAATTTATCAAGGGGTGTAGTACCCCCTTAGGCACAAGCCCTGATGCAAACCATCTCAAAGTTAGGTCTTAGTAATAGGAAACTTTCATTCCTGAAGGCATCATCATGTCAACAATGCCTAGAAATGTTGCTTTTTGCCTTGGTGCCTTGTGAAAGTACCAACATTGTTCACCATTTTCATATTTTAAGAAGTGTTAGGATTAGGGATTAGTGTATAGGTTCAGGTTAGAGTGGAGTTTAGAGTTAGGTTATGGATTAGGGTTTATAACAAAGTTATTAGGTTTTCAGATTAATAATCCTTCTGACTATCAACCTGTTACCAATAAAACAGGTATGCATCCTACTCTATGAACGTAAGAATACTTTCCAGAAGAATAGACACAAAAAGTGCAACATTATGTAGAATCAATATTGGTTTAAAAGATAATAAAGAAAGTTTTGGGTTAGTATTCAAACAACTCTGCTCCAGATGTTTGGGGTTGGAAGAAGGAGCAGGAGTTAGTCCAAAAAGAGAGCGGATCTATTGTAGATGGTAGAATTTGCAAACTTGGTATAAAAACCCAAACCTAGTACAGTTAATTACAAGTTTTTCTTATTTCTACAGGTTTGCCAGTGTACGGTATTCATGGCAGAGATGTGGACACAGAAGAGCAGTACACATTTGATGCATCACATAAATTTCCAGATGCTCAACCAGTGATCAAATTTGGTCAAGGAGATGGTACAGTGAATATGAGGAGTCTGAAATCATACCTCAAGTAAGTGCCTGGACTTGAAATTTTAAAGACTTTCATGCCACAATTTTACAAGGTCATTTATAGGGTCATCAAATAACTCAAATAAACTTGTGGAAACTTTTCATGAAAACAGTGGCCCCTGGGTTAAGGGGGTACTACACCCCTGCCCAATTTTGTGCCCATTTTTGCATTTTTCTCAAAAATTATAGCGCATTGGTGACAAGTAAGATATGTATATTATAGGGGCAAGGACTACTACTACTGCACTGGAAATTTTATTTCAACACAGACAACAGTTGTGGAGTTACAGTCAAAAATGAGGGAAAACCAATATTCGATCAATAAATCAATAACTACTTGCCTTGAGTTGCTGAATTTTCAGTGCAGTAGTTGTAGTCCTTGCCCCTATAATATACATATCTTACTTGTCACCAGTCCGCTATCATTTTTGAGAAAAATGCAAAAATAGGCAAAAAATTGGCCAGGGGTGTAGTTACCCCCCTTAAAACCCTGCCAAGATGGATAAGCAAGTTTTACTTGTTGTATTGTTTTGGAAATTTAGACTAAAATTAACAATGTTATACAGAGAAACAATTTACTAAAAGTATCTCCTATTGACATCAATGACATGTTCAAAGCACTGGTTTAGAGGCATAGTAATGTTTGAAATCAATGCATACCTGTCACAATGGCTATTGTTATTTACCTGCAGGGGTCAGCTTTCCCTATTTTTGATGATTAAAGTTTGTTGTATTAAATTTTGAACTGCAAATATCAGACAATTCCAGTTACACCAAAGTGTTCTTTGATTACACTGAACCACAATGACCTCAACCCAATGGCATAGTTCAATAACCTCAATTAAACAATCATAGTACAAAATTTGACCTCAAGTTGCAGAGTATGAGTTTTTGTACCCAAATTGTCAAAGATCATTCAATGAATGTGCAAATGTATTGGGGTTAAATAACTGTGCCCTGATAGATGGGGATGCTGTGGATCCTAGTGTTACACCTGTTGATACCGTGTTACAGCAGGTTGATGTCCTTGATCAAGTTTAGGGTCGATTCCAAGTTCATTATAGTCAGTATGCCTATTTCAAGAATGAAATTAACACTCTCCCAGAGACATGAAATGCATGCACACCAACCCTTACCCTCCTGCACACCCTCCAATTCACACACCCCACACGCTCACCCCCACACCCCAACATCTTCTGTCTGATATCTAATCAACAATGATATAGTATACTGTGAAGCTTAATAAAGATTTAAAATGAACTCTGTAGGAGGAAATAATTGTTAAATCAGGTGACTGGTGGAAATCATGTGAAACCTGTGTACTGGTTACACAGCCATTATATGATGGAAATCATGGAATAATGCCAAAGCAAAACAAAACCACAGTTCTCAAACCATGCAGTGAGTGTGTGACTATAAATAAACAAACAGGGTTTTATAACAGCTGACCTTGTTTTTATAACACAATTGGTAAACAAACCGGGCTGTTTATATTCTATCTCAATAAAAGGTGGGACTAAATTAATATGACGGTGTATTTCTATATACAGTAACACAAAACAAAGCCTATCAACTTCAACACTTTTCATGCCTTCATAAAGTTGAGATAATATTTCGGTAAGTTCTTTGTCCAGGGGGATTTCAAGCTAACTCAATTTTTCCTGCAACCTCTCGAACCATAGTCAAACGCCTTATTGATTGAGCTAACTTTGTTGTTGACAATAAATAAAAATATTAAAAATAATTTGTTGAATATCAGAAGACAATTCTCTTTGTGTGTGTTATCCAATAATCTCTATTTGTTTGTATCATATCTTACAGGTGGAGAAAGGAGCAAAAAGCACCTGTCACTGAGTATGAAATACCTGGAGGTGAACATCTAGCAATTCTACAGAATGCAACCCTACATCAGTACATCATACACAATATACTCAAGTTATGATCAAGGTTTGGGACCCCTTTTTCATTTGCACAGAAAAGAGAGTCCCGTATTCTCTGTAAATATCACAGATCTTCCATTGCAGGTGTATGCTTTCTTAATTTGGGAACAGTCAATTAGTCTGAGGGTCATTAGATCAAAAATAGTTAGAGTTTAAGGTATTCTAGGTTATGATTTTAAGAGTTTTTAAGATTAGGGTTAGCATTGGGGTTGGGGTCAGAACTATGATTAGGTTTAGGGCTGAGGTAAGGTTATTGGTTAGAGTTAGGGTGAAGTTTAGGATTTATAATACTTTTGAGTTTATGGACTGATGACTCTTCTGACTATGGACCTGTTACCCTTAAGTTGTGTATATTGTAATATTGAGGTTCTGTGGAGTGATTTTATATACTGTTCATTGCAGCTTGTGCATATCTAATATGTTCGGTCCCATGGACGAAAGAGATAACAGACCGCGTACAATACATGCAGTCAAAGTCTCAGCATCACTCAATAATGTGAGCTGATTGTTCCACAAACGATCGGCCCTCATGAAAATGCGAAAATTCACCGCATACAATGCACAGGGACTTTGACTGTTCATACACGGTCTGTTTCGTCCATGTTCGGTCCAAATTACATGTAGCTGGAACTGGGCATTGAATTTTGTCATTCCAACTTGATCAGATTTCAATGCTCAATTTCAACATACAATATCTGCCAAAATGGTTGTCTTGATTGTCGTCGTTTTATTAGATATGCAAATAATTACTAGTAAAAGGAGTGGATAAGGAATGGATGCCTGATCATGATTCACCTTCCCACTGCTGTAGAGGTAGATGTCTAAAATACTATATTCCGTATTCTCTCTAACTTAATGCTCCCCCCCCATATTTTTTGCAAAAAAGTGCAGACATTTCGTGAGTAAGCTTACCATTTGAATTTGCTGCCGACATCTTCACATAATTGCGTGGACAATCTTACTTCAACTTCCATCCAGTTTATTGCCAAATTATAGTCAAATTATCAATAAAAGAACTATAAATAATTTTTCATATTACATGTATTACCGACAAATACGCTGTTTATGTGGGCGCTATATTGGGGGAAAAAGTTTTTTTCATTGAAAATTTGCCTCTAATAAATACCCACTTTTGGAAAATGCAGTACCCCTAGGGCATTAAGTAGAGAATATACAGTAGCTTACAGTATATGATCAGGAAAAGTTAACCCCTGAGCACTACCTGCCGATCTAACATCAGAGATGCCAATCTTCCGATTTAAATCGGAATTCCGATTTTTTTGTATTTTTCATTTTTTTTTTTTTTTTCTAAAAAAAAAAAAAAAAAAAAGCAAGTTATAGACCCTAAATTACTTGTTATTCAAGGTTGGAAACCATAGAAATACTGCTATTTCAAAAAAAAATTGCCAATTTTATTTTACAAAGTTGGATAAAGTTGTACATTTTGATTACTTTTGCTTCTATTGAACAGTCAGGAATACATTGAATTAATATACATTGCTAGCTGAAGTAGCAGTATTTCTATGGTTTCCAATATTAAATAACAAGTAATTTAGGGCATATAACTTGCTTTTTTGGCCAAAAATATTTTTTGAAAATTTAACAAAAAATAGGGGGGGGTCAAAAATTTGATGAATCATCGTTTTTATATTACGCATTATATATATCCATTTCAGCCATGTAGGCCATGTTATTAGGCCAAAAAATACTTTGGAAAATGGTCTCTCATGTACAAAAGTATAGGAAACTGAACATTTAAAACCACTTTTTTGGGATGAAGGAAGCATTTTTTTCAAAAAAGTCTAAAACTGGTTTTTATGTTAAAAATGGCCTTTTGGGGTGCTAATTCTGCTAAAATTGCCTAGGCTTAGGTACCTAATTTGCATATTTTATGGTATAATTTTGAGAAAACAAGCCTTGAAGAATATTACATGTATAATAGATAGTCTTCAATACTGCTATCTAGGCTTGTTTTCTCAAAATAACCTTATTTTTTTATCCATTTGAATGTAATTTTACCCTCAGAAATGGTGTCTCCTGCAGTGTAAAATGTGTAGAAACCCTCTGGCTTTGGGGGGCTTCGCCCCCTCAACCTCCACCGGGGCTTTGCCCCTGGACCCCTGGACCCCCGGTCGTGGGGGCGAGACTTCGGTCGCTTCGCTCCCTACGTTCGCAAATTTCAGATTTTTTTTTCATAACCCATTGGCATCTCTGTAACATTGCCTCTGATTGGTCAATTACATGATATTTTCACTTTAATCACTAATCAGAATGGAGGTTTGCAAATAAATCACCCCAATTTTTTGCATGGTGAAATTATTCTATCAATGTTGCTGGTTGGTCCAATTGATAATGAAAACTTCTTTTTGGCCAATTGGCAGGTAGGTCTCATGGGGTTAAGGTAGGCATACCTTTGAAATGTTTTATTGCTCAACAACATTATAATCATTTTATTAAAATATATAGTAATACTATATATATACTCTCTGTGCTAAACCCTACCACAAGTCATTACACATCCTTACATTTTCTGTGGCATATTTGAAACTTCTTATGTTTAATTATAGTAGATATTTTTTACTGTCACTAAAGATATGAATAATAGACCTTTTCAAATCAAAGTTCTCCAAAGACAGCTGTTTGTTTTTATATACCTCATCTAAAGATTACCGTCATCTGATTGGTTAAAAGAGCAGGCATAGTTTTGAATATGCCCGCAAAAGTAACTATTCCCCGGGCATAGTTCTGCGTGTGCGTTGTTCCCAGCGTAAAATGATATTGCGCATGCGTTAATATTTTTGCACGTTATAATTACGCGGAAATCGCGGATTGTAATCTGTGCTGTTCGCATTGAAACTATTAATTTCTCTTCCCAAAATCGATGCTGTTAACCAACCAGATGACAAGAATCTTAAGATTTGGTATATAAAACAAATATTGACTGCTTTTTATTCGGGGAATGGTTAAAATTATAGGCCCGCGGTGATCTCAAAACCATGACTATGCCCCGAGGCATACCCTCATAGCAGTCAATATTTGTATAATATGATGACCACATATATTGGGGGCAGCACTAATGCTAGTTGTGCTTTGCGTAATGTGTGTCTCTGGCAAGCACTAATGTGAATTTACGCGATCTTAAGGATTCACGCTTACACACCTGGTGGATGTGCATAGTTTTCTAAATGTTTCCGATGTTGATTTGATTTGAAAAGGTCTATCAACAGTCTGCTGCCGTAGTGGTCAGCCACCAAGTACTACAGCTCTACTCTAAGTTAGTATTCTTTGGCACTTGATTACTGAGATATAGGGATCTTGACCAGGTGCAGTCAGTGGCGGCGCCAGGAATTTTTTTTCGGGGGGTGGGGGGGCAAAGTGAATTCATGGCGGAGTCGGTACTCTTTGGTTTTAACTCAATGTTTTTTTTCTACATCTGAAATTACTAGGTGCTATTGGGGAACTAAAAGAGAAAAACATAGTGACTGAACTGACTTGTTATTATGAACACACATATATGATATGTTTATTTATTTAGAACCAAATAGCACGCAATGCAAAATTATATGTTGTAAATTTGTACGTATAAATTTGTTATGTATATAATGTATTTTATGAAATATGTATAAGATAAAATAATACTTGATTAAGTATAATGTTACTTACAATTTATTGCTTTTGAAGTTGGAAAGATGATGTAAGTAATTTCCAATCACTCGTTATGCCCAGAAAGAATTATAAAGCAGTCAACAAGTGTATTTTACCTAACCCAGAGGTGCTATGTGGACAGCCAATGTTTTCCAAATGTGTGGTTAAAATGCCACCTACATTTACTGTGTCATTTGCTTACCTCATATGTGATTATAGAATTTGCAAATACAATCTGAATTGAAAGCCAGTATTAATGTTGTGTATTTTACTGTTAGGTCTAAAAAAAGGTTTGTTTGCTCTTTCAAGGCTAAAGACGAGAGGTATATGCACTTCCATGTTTTAAATTGAAACTGCTCACCCGATATGGAGGATATAATTATGTCATAAATGAAAGCTAAGAGTTATAGAGTAGGCTAGTGGTGTCACTTATTTGGTTTACTTGAAGGTAAAAATCATTTAAATTTATTTAACAAAATAAATTTGTACCCAAAAAACAATGGCAGAGATTCTGGATTTCGCTCGGTCGGGAGAGGGCAAATAAACCTTTTTTTGGCCTTATTTGATACATTATCAATTACTTACAGTATTATACACTCATCAGCTGTTACACACACAAATACTTCCTTTCAATTAATACAAATGCTATTGTTAGACACAAAAGCTAGCATTCTCAAAATGGTATAAACTAAATGTCATGTACTAAAATGGGAGCTAGTTTAATTTCACAGGACTTTTATTGACTTTGACTTCTGGTGACTGGTCAATTTTATTCCACAACATTAATTGCAAACACTGAACAACAAGAAATGTTCGCAAGATTTTATTTCCACTCGTAGGAGTGAATTTACAAACTTTGGGAAATTATCTTTTAAAGTTTCTAAAACCACTGATTACACACTTCACATGCATGATGGGTGTGGTCAGTTAACAATAGTTGCAATTTTCTTGTGGGGTTTGTTTAAAATGTGTCAAAATGCAATAAATGTGTTTTACTACTTTGTATGATATTGTACTCATTATGATGAGCACTATATGTGACACAATCTGCTCCGTATCGGCCAACGGAGGTATTTTTGAAAATTGTGTTACTATAATCATCTTACATGTATTTTCGTATGTATTTTATTGTTTTTTACTCCATGTTTTTGCCTTTAATTTATCTCAATTTTAAATTTGCTGCCTTTGGCCCCCATGGACCAAATTGTGTCACATATACCTAAATGTATTGTTTACTAACAAACACTAAATAATTTGAAATGTTGAACACAATGTACATAAAATGCTATTATGAATATGCATGTCAAATATATAGGATTGTAATATGAAGCAATGTTAAATCATTGTCAAGTGAATGTTAATGATTATGAAGTAAGCCTTTCATATTATTGGTAAATTGTGCTTTACAAATCCACTTGATTACTCATGTTTTAGACGTTTCATCTTCCTACGGAAGACTTCATCAGTAATGTGATGAACCAGCAACACTCCTACTCTCATCTCCAATGTGGATCAGAAAAGGGGGGGGGCAGCGTTATCAACCGCAATGAAGGGACATATTCACTCAATCATGTATATGACCAGCTATTACAAAGAACTACACCCTCTGGAGGTGAGAGTAGGAGTGCTGCTGGTTCATCACATTACTGATGAAGTCTTCCATAGGAAGATGAAACGTCTAAAAACATGAGTAATCAAGTGGATTTGTAAAGCACAATTTACCAATAATTGATATCTAACACAGTGTTCGATTTACCACCTGCTTACCTGCACCAGTGCATGTAACATTCCCTCTGTGCATGCAGCTTTTCACTACCTGCCTGCACACGTGCATGTACGATTTTAGCGCTAGCGATATGACAAGGCCAATATACAAAAGTAAACAAGCAGTCAGTCCGATTGGGAAAAACCCAATCTATTTTTAGCGCAACATCTTCTGACTTCATTAGAAGGGCTGGCACAAATCGCACAATTGACAATTCCCGATACCCCTATCACGTGAGAACTGCCATCAGTCACTTTTTTTCATTGACTTCCCTAGTCTTCTACACAGCCAGTTTGCATCGGTCTGATACTCGTCCATCCTAACGAACATTCGCGATAGCCACATACAGTCTGGTCCGAGACTATGACTTCCCTTAGAGGGGCTAGCGTAATGTAACATCATATGCCACCAATTCCCGATACCCTCGCACATGTAGAAGAGTGTCATTTTCATTTCATTGGAAAAAAAAGGACCGGAATTTAAACCGTGGGAAATATTTGTTTACGTACGGAAAATAATCATAATAATGTCCAGCAAAAAAGGAAATAGCTCAAAAAACACTTGTATCATTCTGGAAATCGTGCACCTCGTCGGCAACTAGTTCTAGTTTGCTTTAATTTTGGTGCATGCACACTTTTTGCTGTGCATGTAGAAATTTGGGGCTACATGCACCAGTGCAGGTAGGAAAAAAATTGTAAATCGGACACTGATCTAACAATCCTGATGAACTTATTCAAGAAGCCTTTCATAGTTGAAATTGTTGTAGAAATTGAACTAAATTGTACTAAAAGAGTAACCAACATGTAAACCAATTTAAGAAGTGGGTGAAAGTAAGACCCAAGGATTTGGCTTTCAACAGCTGTATGTTAGTTACTCTCCAACTACTGTGTTTTGTATGTTAATAACTTGCCGATACAGAAATGGATGTATTATTATTATCTTTGATAATTTAATGTGTCATTTCAAGACTCCATAATGTAGACTTGTACTAGAGTGAGATGTGGTAAAATGAAATATAGAATGCAAGACATGAAGGCAGTAGGATATCTTATGTGGACTACCAGAGATATTGAGACTTGTGTAATGATGAGTTACCACATGACACTGCCTGAGAAAATTAGTGTTCTAAAGAATTTGAATTTAGTAATCAAAACTGATTAACATTTTAATTGCTGATTTCAGCAACAAAGAAATTAATGGGAGTGAACAAATCCTAGAGTGCTTAAAGGCCCTTTCAGTGATTTCACAGGAACATTAAAAAAATGGAAATTTGTCAGAGTTGCTTAGAAATAAAGAATAAGTCTACAGAATTTCATTAAACCACTTTTCCCTGAATACATCGACAAATTAGTCAAAAACAGAAGTTTTAGAAAGGTTTTCTACTTCAACTCAGATCGACTCGAGAAAATCGAGATTTTCGTACAGAAGCGCCACCAATCGACTGGAAAAACTTCCTAGTCCAGTGTTCTAACACGGGGGAAGTAGAGTCTAAATTGATTTAAAACAGACGCTTTTAAGCTACAATTTTGTAGTAGAAAACAAAATAAGCAATTAAAGGTCACCGAGGCAAACTAACGGTCAATTCAAATATGAAAAACAGTTAAAATTGTGTATTTTGTTTAAAATAGTAGCTACTGATGTAATAAGTAGTAGAAACAATACGCAAGCGTGTTTAGTGGAGAGTGAGCTTCTTTCGATCTCGAGTCGGACTTTTTGTACTGTCAGTATCAAAAGTCCAGAATCATGCAAATGCTTTATTTTGTCTAAAATACACGGCTTTCGACCGAACCATTAGCAGGCTATGTTAGCACATCTATGCCAATTACAAAGGTACCAAAATCTGAATTTTGATGATTTTTACGATTGTCCGGATGAGCAAATCACTGAATGGGCCTTTAAACAGGAAGCCCCGCTTGCCCAGTTCTCCACAGAAGAACTGACAATACACCTGTTACTTTGATGACAGACAGAACAGAATTAACATTGATACATTTTAACCTTGACTAATTCCCCAAGGAACTTGAACCAAAAGTAGGGTTTCCACTTTAAGATCACTTTTGCTTGCTGTTTACTGAAACTGTGGTTTTGATTGATAAATAGAACCCTCGGTTTGTTCTTTATATGAAAATAATGGCCTGATGTAGTTCTTTGGGGCATTACAAACATTACTGAGATAACATTGAACCTTGTAATGAAATTACATATATTGAGCATTAAGTTATTGATAAATCAATTCATATTAGTCCAAAACAGTTGTAAACAATTTAGTGTATCTTATAGTGTTAAAAATGGTGACCTAAAGAATGGTCCTAATTTGAAATAAAACAGGTATTCTGGGCATATTTTGTATTCAACATTTATAGTATGTGAAACGAATTGCAAGTTTTGGTATCATGTCTATGACCTCAAGTATTGATGACGTAATTGATACATTTAGGAGTCAAGTGATAAATGATAAGGAAGTGATAAAGCTTTTTTTAATATTTATTTGCAGGGAAAAACATATCATTAAATATATCGGTGTATACGACAAACAATCCAGTATTTTTAATGGACAATATTCTTCAGATTTTGTTATAAAATCACAAGAATGAAAATGATCAGGAAAACCAATGTATCATATAATTATTTAAATTTATAATCTCAACACAAAATTAAGACATACCTCAAATTTTCGGTCACAGCTTTGACTGGCGAGTCATGTTCAGGATCAGTGACCATTTGGACACTTGACCCCCAAAACGTGATTGTCCACTCTTGGTAAAAATCACCACCCATTGCAGTTGAGGGATGGTTGGTTGACTCTGATGTGAATCGACTCAACACCCCTTTCAAAGTATCTAGCATCCTGGTCAAGGATTTTGACTTTGTCCAAATCAACTTGGAGGCCATAGGATTCAGTGTGGATATGCTGGAAGACTTCTGATGAGGTTGTACTTGGACGATGGTGTTCTAGGAATCTGGTTTTTAATCTTTCAGTTTTGGGGTCAAGTGTCAAAAAGGTCACTCATCCCAACTTGGGTTGCCAGCTCAGTCTCTTGATGAAGGCCAAAGTTGTGTCCAAAAATTTGAGGTATGTTTTAATTTTGTGTTGAGATTGTAAGTTTAAGTAACTAATTATAATATAAAGTCTACCAACACAAATGAACTTTCATGCCAGTATTGTATTATACATGCGTTAATGTGTTGTAAATTTCATATTCATAAGTTGTATTCATATACTTGTGCTTAAAGTCCTTGGCTGAGTGAAGTAAACTGAGACATCGTTTGAATCACTATTCTGAATTAATAATAGTATGAAGGGCAAGAATCAAATATGACTAGTGTTCATACATCTGTGATATAACACAGCATGTGATTGGTCAAGGATTGGGAATGACTAGGATCATTGTGTTCATACATGATCTTTGATATAATAACCCGGCATGCGATTGTTTAGGGATCGGGGTATGATCATTGTGTTCACATATAAACAGATTGGTGATTGATTAAGGATCAGGATTAAATGTTGATCATGTGAACAACTCTTACTTTTAAGTTGTGTGTGACCCAAACATCAAGAGCAGCTGCTACTAATCACCAATTGCTGCCTTATCACGAGGGTTTGTCAAACTACAAAATTTGATTCCAGTGTTAAGACAACATATTATATTAGTACATACACATGTGTGGCAACCCTAGTCAAATATGTATGGAATTATGATGTAAAAAGCTATGGAATGGGCTATTCCATAAATTAATGGCACCCCCACCCCCTTAAAAAAGATGTAAGTTTGTACCATACATTTTTGGGAATTCCCAGACCAAAATTTTATCCAAAAAAAAATGGGAATTCCCATTTTGACACTGAAATGATTAAAAAATTAGGAATTCCCAGTGTCCCTAAAGAAGACAGGCAAATTTTTGAGAATTCCCAAGCCTAAAATAAAAAGGTCTTTTTCTTGGAAATTCCCATGGCTTCTTTAGAGTTGTGAAAATAATGACAATTTTTGGGGATCCCATGCCTTCTTTAGGGGAAGGGGTGCTTTTAATTTCTGGAATAACCCAATGCAATGTTAAGAATGGTGACTTCAATAAAGATGCAATTGTTTATAAATGATAATAACCATGATACTGTTGTATTTCTTTTGTTGTACCTCTGGTATTATTCAAATGGCATATCTTACTAAGTAATGCAAGGAGTGATACAGGTTTTTCTTTTTTTGTGAAGTAACTTCTGTCGCTTATCAGAAGAGTGATTACCATTGAGTGGAAGGCAACTTTGTCGCTATCCACAACTGAATGTTAGTAGTGATAGTGAAAGGGCTACCAGTGTTTAAAATCACTAGGGAATTTTAAATCACATGCTGTGACTGATGATATGGCTTTTAAACAGTTGACAATAGGCCATTTAAAATTCTCCATTCCAGCTCTTTGCCAATCAAGGTAAATTTTGCTGGCTGCTTTGTTCAAAACTAAAATGTCAAAATCAAGTTGAATACATAATTTCTTCCTCCATTCTTACGTCAGAAAATTTATTTCTTTTCTATTACTACCTCAAGAAATAAAACAATGAAATAGACAACGACACAAAAAATCTCATTGGTGAACAATTGGAACGGCGTTGAAGCGGGCAAACCGTGCCGTACGCAAACGAAAAGAAATTTCACTGCACTTTTATGGGAATTTTTGCCTGGAATTCCAAAATCTTCCACACCAATACAATGTAAATTGTAGTACCTGTAACAGCCACAAGTTTGTATTTATTTATAACATTTAAAAAGCTAGGGAGAAGTGTTGAATTCAGTTAGGGAAGGACCTTATATGATAGTCCAAAATGTGACACGATCAAGGGAAATGAGTCGCATGTCGCTAATATTGATTTTGAGATATTGGCAAAGAAAGTGTTGAAATTCTTTTGTTTTATATTGTTTTTGGCGATTGATAAATTGACGTAACTTCACTAAGAAAGGACATATTAAAATGGGGTTTTCAGTTTCTGAAAGCTCTAAATGTTCTCTTTAGAAACATATAAAACTCATTTTCAACCAGGGTCGACATGTGACTCATTCCCCTTGATCATGTCACAAATATGCAAATAAAATTACAGTTAGGGTCTTGGGTTGGGGTATTAATTGCTTCTTGTGTAGGGCTATCGTATGATGCCAAAACCTGTAAGTTGGGCATGGTTTTCAAAAGGGATAGCCGGGCTATCATAGCCCAATATAATGAGGCTTGCCAAATGGGCCTTTTCAAATTGATTCATTCCGTATAAACCTCAAGCACGAAATAATTTCCAGAATGCACACATATAAATTGGTACCTTTTCAGCATCACATGCAGTGTGGAGTTCCAATATGTAACATGAATGACACAATCACGCATGGGTATGTCTTGTGTAAGAGATTGATGTTTACGTTGCCAATTGTCAAATCTACTAGTAATATGCCGAAAAATGATGACTATTCTTTCCATTGCTATCATATTGTAAAGTGCCAAATAGTGGAGTAAGTTCAATATGCCAGGAAAACAATTTACCTGTGACTCTCCCCTCCCCCATGTAAACATTGGCTGAATAAGCTGTATTTTCACTCAAAGGGTACCATGCTTTAATATGACATTTCTTAGTCTGCCATTTTGACCCCATAACTAACTGAATAAATACCGTTCACTGCACCTGATTTTCCTATCTTGATTTGAAATGGTCTATGGGAAATTATAAAAGAGTATTGAACACAATTCAAGGTGAGCAAGATACACATTAAGAAATGATATTAATATTAAATAAGTTTATTTTTCATATCTAATAAAATTTACAATCAAGGTGATTGTTATCAAGGTGATCATTAGAATTACATTTTGCTATGTACATAAACAAAGCAGATGTTGAATTCACAACTATAATAAATACTTGCTGCTTCTGAAAAAAGCAAACACATCTAAATGCAGAAGCAAAATGTCTGCTGTGATTGATCCAAAGAAAAACACTGCAAAATTTTGTAATATAACTAGCCCTATCACCAGACAGGGTCTAATTCTGCATAAAACCGGGCAACGTTATTTCTATAGATCTGCTGCGCATTCAAATTGCATTGTATTGCATCGTAATTTCATTTGTGTTTATGCTAATTATGTTTACACAACATGAACTCACATGTTTTCAAGCAAATTCGCTGATAATAGGTGATCAAAAGCGATCGGAATGTTACAAAAGTACAGATCGCATTCAGCTTACTTCATATGAGATGATCTTTGGAAAAATACGGCATAATTTGTCTTGGTGTTTGCGGAATGCCATGCAGTAAAATATTAATATGTTGCGGCAATTCATGATTGACAACTAACAATCAGCGTGTCCTTCGTATCCTCCACTGTCAATTTCTTATCCACTCACTAATCCTCACAAAAGCTTTGTGTTGATTACGTAATGTGTGGAGGCAAATTGCAATAAGTACAATGATTATAATGAGTAGGGCGGGCTCGAGGCGGGTTTCTTCTTCATCTTACGTAACAGTATTGTTCTCCAAAAAACCCGGAAGCTTGTCGTTTGGAGCTCTAGCTGAAATACAGCAAGATAATGTAAGATAGTAAATGTAAACCTGTATTTTAGCTAGAGTATCTCGAGCTACCTATCACTAAACCAGTGATGTTACCAGTCATTTCTACCAGCAGATGGTTGTGGATCTTCAGCGTTCAATTTACCTGGTGTAGCAGAACAAAAGGCTCCCTATTTTAGACAACCTGCTACACAAATTTGTATAGTAATTTTTTACAATGTAAACGTGGTTTAACATGCTGATATCATAAGATCATCACCTAAATGTTTTCGGCAAAATTTGCTTTCCAAATTTTTCAAAGTAAATTGAACCCTGTCACCATCTTACAAATTTGCTTAACTTTTCAAGCCTCACACAAACTTTAAATTGTCTTCAACTTGGTAGTTAGGGGTCAAATATAGAAAAATGAATTTCAACATGATTACACAAATGTATTGCACATTTACACATCTTGTCCAGTAGTAAATTCTATAAGTATGCTATGCTTCAGGGAACAGCATTGGGCTATTCCATTTGAAATCCACACCCCCCCTGTGGAAGATTTACAATGCTACCTAAATTCCAGTTGGGCCAAATGTACAATCCGGTTGGAAATAGTCCCACGTTTCATTGTAATTCCAGCTGAATCATGTAGAAGATTTACAAATTTAACGCAATTCCAGCTGGATACCCTGTGGAAGATTTGCATTTTGACCTCAATTCCAGTTGGAAATATTTACATGTTTTGTGTGGAATTCTAGCAAAAAACTTCATTCCAGTCAGATACCCTGTGGAAGATTTTCATGTCGACTTCAATTCCAGTTGGAAACATTATCGGTGGAAAATTTAACTTTCAGTCGGATACCCTGTGGAAGATTTGCACTTCTACATCAATTCCAGTTGGAAACATTTACATTTTGTTAGAATTCCAGCAGAGAAGGTCTAAAACAGGGTAGAAATTCGCCGGGGGTCACTCCCATTGTGGCCTGTACACCAATTCACGATAATCAACTTTTGAAAAGCACCCTAAACAAGGATTTAACCCTTGGCTAAAACAATATCCTAAACAGGTGTTTTTACACCCTAAACAGGGATTTTATTCCTTGCATCAAATTTCATACCTCAAATTTAATTTCAGCGTATTGCAATTTTGCTACCCTTGTTTTTCAATATTTCATGTTTTTGACACCCTAAACACGTTACGCGCGTATCATGCTTACCCACGAAAAACTACCCTTTTTACACATTTTCATTATCGCGGATGGTGTACAGGCCACAATGGGAGTGACACCCCCCCCGGGGGAGATTCCCTGTGGAAGATTTGCTTGTTTTCTGAGTATGGTGGAAATTTAGAAATAATAAAAACTGTAGACGCAAAAACACGTTTGCTTAAAATATTATCATGCTGAAATTTTCAACAATAACCGACACATTTTGAGTTGGACCATCATGTGGAAATCCCCCCCCCAACCCATTGGCTCATAATTATTGCACAGCCCCTAATGAGAATGTTTGCCTGAATTTTATTTTGTTGTCCAAATTTACGAATTTTTTATTGTTGTAAAAAAGGATTTTTTTATAGATAGAATTCTTGACAGTTTCTTCAGATTTTTATTTTGCTATACATTCATTCATTCAAATACCAGATAGACTTTATAGCCAACTTTAATAGACCTCAAGTGACAAGAAATCTATTTTGTCTGCATTGTGAAGTTTTTGTTTTAAGAACAGATAATTGCAAAAATATAATGCCACATAAATTAAACCATTAACATTCTAAAACCTATTTTTAGGATGGGTGTCCTTGGCCCAGTGGAATAGTTTTGTAAAACCACTACAAGTTTGTGCACAGAAGCTGTGGACCACAGTGGACAGATGGAGCATAATTTGATTATGATCTTTTAGTCTGGGCTTTTCTCAGGATAGGCCTTGCTTCATGTTTTTTTCTACCTGGTTACAGATTTTCACATAACAAATTCAAGTTTTATATTGACATGTGAATTAACCCTTTTACTGAAGTTCAAGTATAACTTGAGTCTTCTTTTTTTACTGAAGTATAATGCGTCTTCTAACCTCAAAACTGATTACCACTTCACTTTTTGTATTGATATTTTCATACAGATAACAATATAATTTAATTAATATAATTGCCCTGGTTGCATATTTCTATTCTCGGCTTTCTAGAGTTCAAAATCGTAAACATTTTCAAACAAAATTGCCTGCATTTTTATACCCAAGGCATTTTAATTTTAAGGTGTCATTTTGGTGTCTAAAGGTGAAATTCCAAGCAGGTTGGACAACATACTTTGATGGACAAATTAAATTTGGCTACAATATAATTTTGAATTGATTTCTTGGCTGATTCCTATATGTATCGTGCCAATGTCTCAGATTCAAATGTCAAAGAACTTGCCCATATGAAAAAAAACACTTAAAAATTCCACACTACATGCTCATTTTCTGATATCAGAAAGATGAGAATTAAAAAACTCATTCTTAATTAATTATTTCAAGATATTGGAGATATTGAAATGAGGGGATTTTTTCCAGCTTTCATCGTTATCAAAGCAGATGGACATGAAACTTTTATACCAATTACCTTTTCCGAAAAGTCATCATGATTGATATATGAGATGGGCAAATGGTCTTTTGTACTGAGTACCCCCTAGCTGTTTATACAGGCTATTTGAACCATCAACCATGCCCCGTGATATTTCATTATAGTCTATTAGAGCATGACAGTATCCTGCTATGACTATCACCCTCCACTTTGTCATATCATAGGAACTAATATTTTTCCCCTGGTCTGTTTTGAAGGGGAAAAACCTTGGGTCCTTCTTGATTTTGAGTTTACCGTTTCCTGCCCGCATCCAAAATGATTGAGAATTGCAAAATATTAGGCCGAATTATTTGATTTTTATTTGATATTTTGATCACATTTAATAGCTATGATGCTGAACAAACAAATAACATCTCTGCATTTGTGTGAAATCAACCATAATTGCAATATAATTAAACCCGCAGTGCCAAAATGTACCGTTGATATTGCATATGTGAGTGACCACTCATTTCAAAAGAAAGAAAATGATATATTAATTAAGAATAAACTTTTTGCAGTTCACATTGTTAATTTATTCATTCAAGGTTTACTTTGATTCTCATTTAAAATGTATACTAACAGTTATAAATATGCTCTTGTAATGTTTTCCGTTTGATTCGTTAGTTTACTCTTTATTCATTTGCTTATTTTTATGACAAATGTCTTGTTCAGAAAATGATTCTTCAAAAAATTGTTCTGTTCTGTAACTTCTGTTATCATGCTCCCACTTAATAAAACCCAACAACAATAAATAATTATTTTGCCCTATAGGTAATTTTATCAATGTTTAGTCATATCAAGCATTTATAAAATGTCTAAAATTTACATTTTAATATTTAATTACATTCTCTGTTAAATTTCTTGTTTTGACTAATATAAATTTGTTAGTTTACTTTATTTGTACACCAAGCACATGAAGTATAATTAATTCATCATTTAACAAACAAAATATGGCCATACATACTGTCTTAGTTGAAAAATTTGTCATGCATGCACAAATGACAAATTTTAATTTATCGTGAAAAAGTTCCTTATTTGACAAATTCAGAAAATTTCAGAAAATTAATTTTTATTGCAAACATTTTGATTTTAATAAGATTGTCACTGAAGTTTGTTAGGCTTATGTGTGCAATACCTTGTCATTTTATTGTCTTCTGGCATTCTACATTTGCCTATGAACGCATAGTAGATGTGTCAATCAATCGATCTGGTCGTTCATTTTAATGCATTCATTAATTTCAATCATTTGTATTATATTTGTTTTAATATATCAAGCCTGTAAATATTGTCAACTGAGGGAGTATGGGCAATTCACTTGCATGACTTATTTCTGCCCAATGTTTGTTGACTTTTTCATCAAAAGAAATATTTTCAATGCTAAAAAATATTTATAAAATTGTAAAAAAATTTAAAATAATTTGTAATGCAAGAAAATGAAGTTTTATTGCAAACATTTTGATTTTAATAAGTTTGTCACTGAAGTTTGTTAGGCTTATGTGTGCAATACCATGTCATTTAAATTTTTTTTTATTGTAATGTCAATCAATCGAATTGATCATTCATTTTAATGCATACATCAATTTCACTAATTTGTATTGTATTTTGTTTTTTGTCATAAGCCTGTAAATATTGTCAACTGAGAAAATATGGGCAATTCACTTGCTTGACTTATTTCTGCACAATGTTTAATGACTTTTTCATCGAAAGTAATATGTTCAATGACAAAAAATTTTTTTTTTTTAAAAACCTACTTATTTTAAAAGTTGTATTTCTAAACATTTCAATGTGATATTCTTTTAAACTTAAAATGAATGTCAATAGCCTTTTCAATTAATTAGTTATCGCCAAGTGGATATTTGATGAATATCAATGCCATACAGTCATACCGTCATAAGGAAATATTTTGAGTTTCTGTGGCTGCAATATTTTTGGAATTGGAATATCTTTTCACAATATCAATGACAAGTGCAGAATTAACTAAATTAATCAAATATTTAATTAAAATAAAGGCATTATGAAGATTGTTAAAATAAAATGAATGCCTTTGATTTTCAAATTGTTTTGCAGGTTGTAACAAATATGTCACATTTTGTTTTGTAGCCAGCCATATTTCTGAAAGGAGAATTTGTATCAATTATTCACTCTCTTTCTCACATTCATTGGCATGTTTAATGAGAAAAGATTGTAAATAAAAATATATAAATTGGGACTCATTTCCACAAAACCCTGGACATGTTGACAACCCTTCTGTTGAAATAAAAAGATATGTTGCGCTTTATCATGTTCCCTCCTGTATTCTACGGGGATCCCTTAAGATTAGTTTACTATTTGGGTACATGATGCTGTTTTCTATTGTCTTTGTACGAGGGACAATGCAGTCAATATATTCCCGCAACTATTATTTATCTCCCCTCAAGCATGACTTTGATGACTATTTCTTATGATAAATACAGGTTTGTACAAAAATTGTACTTTTGAATTACGTAATTTCATTTGTATCAAGTCATTGCTATAATGTACACTGACAACTGTCAACGTTGGTGGGACATTTGAATTGCAGTTACAGAACATGAGAGAAGGATAAGTAAGTACCAAAGCAGTTTGCAAGCCCTGTTTTGGTATGAGGTAATCTGAGTATATTCACTTGATAATTGTGAAAGAAGAATTGAACACAGAGACGAGGAAAGGTGCAGTCTTTGAAATTCATCAGAAATAGGCCTTAATGACAAACAAAAATGGTGTGAAAATCATGACAGACGAGCACACAAGTTAGACACAAGAATAAAAAATATCTCCAAAATGAAACGAAAACAATTATGATTATTGGTATGAAAGATCATAGTCAGGACAATAGAAATTGTTGCAGTAAAAGAAATAAATATGCGCATGTGTGGGTGGTAGGCACAATTAAAAGTACCAAAAATGTATGAAAAAAGGAAAATTTAGGCAAAAAAGCGCTATAAATATGACTAAATACAATGCTGCTGGACGTTGTGAGTTAATTGCTATACTGAGTCTCAGAATGCTGAAATTAAACACACCTTTTGAAATTCACATTTCTTTTTCAATTCAGAGCCTCTCTATGGTGTGCTGCTTTGATTACATAAACATGACATTTTGAAAACAAAGGGTTTAAAAAGGAAGAAATGTTTGCGAATTCCACACGGGGACCTCCCATTTTACCTTATCGAACCAGGTACCATTTTAATCTTGCTATTTCTTATTATGTAAAGAACAATGCGTGATAACACCTACTCAATATTGGAGATATTCAACATGATCCCCTATCTCTAATAAAAATAGTATAGGTCTAAATAGAGTATAGCATCAACCCTATGTTATCGGTCTACCAAATTGCAAAACCGCACCAGATTCCATACTTTTATTCTCGAGATATTTAGAATTATGTAACAATACCTCAATTTGACTCATTATTTTCTCCACTATTTTTCACCACTATGATATATCAGGCAGTGTCCATATGCTATTGTGTTTATGCTAATGTCATTACGTAATCAAGGATTCGACTTGGCTAATACACATTTGCTTTGAAAGACAAAGGTACAAAAACTACAAACTAGTCATCAAAGTCATGCTTAGCAGAGATAAATAATAGTTGCAGGAATATATTGACCATCCCTCGTATGTTGTTATTTGTGATGGCAGAGAAATTTGAGTAAATAAATAAATACATGTATACATGTAGGCATATGGTCGAATCCAACCAAAAAGTGTCCACGGGCCAAAAATAAAAGTCCGAAATAAAAATGTCTCCACAATTTTTTTTTGCCCATTGATTGATGACATATTGGCCTTATAGGAACCAAAAGTGCCATTACTAATCTTGAAAAATAAATCCAGGGCGTGTGATAGTAAATGTGATATCAAAACCCAATGTTACCTACGAATACCACTAGGATGCTTTCACTATCGCAATACTAATCAACCTAAAACAAATGGAATATTCCCATTAACGCTTTTTTCGTGTAATGTAGACCACAGGGTGTCAGGAAAATGCTAGCTCAACCAGAAAATATTTGTTTTTATTTTTATAACGCGATCAATATGATCTTAGTCAATTTATGCTAGTTTATTTTTGAAAATGAAGTTTAGGTCAGTTTCTGTATTTTATTTATCAAATGAGTATGAATCAATTTATACATTGTATAAGAACGAGTAGGATATATGTTTTCAAGAATATTAGGAATTATACGCATACACCTAACGCTTTATACAATGAAAAGGTGAAGAAACCCGGGTATTCGTAGGTAACATGAGTGATTTAACAATATCTATATTGAGTTTAGAGGTTTAAATTTTGTTATTATGGTAATGAATTAATAAAATTGTAGTTTTAGATCTCTTTCAGATGGTACGTCCAAATGAATAAATGCTATTACCTTTTTGATGCAATTACCTTTTTTAGCAAGATTTTGACCACTTCATTTTGATATACAAGTAGTTAATCAGCAATTTCACATAATAAATAATTGTTGAATGAATCCATATATGGGTAATAATAGTGTACTGGGGTACCGCTTAAAGTTTTTGACAATTGATTTCCATTGGTAGGGACACTTCATTACACATGTCATGTATTATGCTGTATTCGTAAGTAACATTTCAGTATTTTGTAGGTAAGAATTAGACTTTTGGTGGATATCGCAATCAAAACTTCATTTTTGTCTCGCCTGATAAGGCAGGAGACTATATAATCACTTTTCCGTGCAGATGTGGGTGTGTGTGTGTGTATGTGACAAATTTGGTTAAAGTTTTGGTTAAAGTTTGCTTTCCGCCTATTTTCTCGGAGACTATGAGTCGCACGTTCCTCAAACTTGGTGGGTGGGTGCATTTGTATTGGTTAGTGGGTCAAGGTCACTGAGGTCAACCAGAGGTCATCTGAGGTCAAATTAGTAAAAACTGTCGTATGGGCATGAAACTTGGTGGGTACAGTCAACATTTAAAGCCAAATTTTTGGAAGGTCATTTCGAGGTCACCAGGGGTCATCTGAGGTCAACTTAGTAAAATAAGTTGTATGGGCATGAAACTTGGTGGGTACAGTCAACATTTAAAGCCAAATTTTTGGAAGGTCATTTCGAGGTCACCAGGGGTCATCTGAGGTCAAATTAGTAAAAAGTGTTGGATGGGCATGAAAATTGGTGGGTACAGTCAACATTTAAAGCCACATTTTGGAAGGTCATTTCAAGGTCACCAGGGGTCATCTGAGGTCAAATTAGTAAAACTGTCGTATGGGCATGAAACTTGGTGGGTACAGTCAACATTTAAAGCCAAATTTTGGAAGGTCATTTCGAGGTCACCAGGGGTCATCTGAGGTCAAATTAGTAAAAAGTGTTGGATGGGCATGAAAATTGGTGGGTACAGTCAACATTTAAAGCCACATTTTTGGAAGGTCATTTCAAGGTCACCAGGGGTCATCTGAGGTCAAATTAGTAAAAACTGTTGGATGGGCATGAAACTTGGTGGGTACAGTCAACTTTTAAAGCCAAATTTTTGGAAGGTCATTTCGAGGTCACCAGGGGTCATTTGGGGTCAAAGTAGTAAAAACAATCGTATGGGCATGAAACTTGGTGGGTACAGTCAACATTTTAAGCCACATTTTTGGAAGGTCATTTTGAGGTCACCAGGGGTCATTTGAGGTCAAATTAGTAAAAACAGTTGTATGGGCATGAAACTTGGTGGGTACAGTCAACATTTTAAGCCTAATTTTTGGAAGGTCATTTCCAGGTCACCAGGGGTCATCTGAGGTCAAATTAGTAAAAACTGTTGCATGGGCATGACACTTGGTGGGTACAGTCACCATCAGCCAGATAATCGTGCCCAGCCGATAACCGCCAAATTAATTTACCTCTACCAAAAGTAATTGAAAAAGCAGGTGGTCGCAAAAGCAGGCGAGACTCGTGGTTCGAGAACCGCCTTGTAAAGCACTTTGAATGTATTATTTTTTTATGTGCGTTTATTGATACTTTAGACCCTATCATGTATTAATAATGTCGGTTCACAGCGATTGAAAGAGGATTGAAGTAAGAAACAAAGGCACTAAAGTGACTTTAATTTGTAATTGCACACAAATCGCTTAAAACCGTTATTGCAGACTTGTGAAGTCCATCTTGGAGTCAGTTACGTCTTGTGGCCTTTCGTTTGAGGGCAACTACAATTAGCTTTATACCAGGGTCCATCACTGTGTTGTCTAGATCATGAGAAAATGAGAACAGTCGTTTTTTCCATGGTATTCGTGAGGTAACCTTAGCGAAAACGTCAAAAGTTACCTTGAATAAATCAATTTGGACACAAATTACTCAGAAACCAGAAGGTCGGTAAACATTTAAAATGAAGCACACATGACAGTTGACAAATCCAAGTATTTATCAACTTCTAATCTTCTTTGAATCTGATTTTTCTTTCAAATGAGCAGACCGTCGTCTATTTCAGTACATATTTTTCAACAATTAAGCCGTATTCACTTTTGCATGGTGGGCATGTATGTGAATTCGCAACTTTCATTGACATATGATTTGATAGCAAACATACAGGCCTTCGTTATGTACCAATATGGGCATTGGCATGAATGGCGGTGTTTCACAATACTGTCATGATGTCAAATTGTATTAAAGTAGGTAACATTCGGTTACGAAATTTACCTCTGAATACTTGCTTTTATTGTTGACATCTCAGAAATATTTAAGCGCAGGCTATTGAAACTTGGTAGAAATAAAGAGTGTATTACCCTGCACCTATTGCTTAACTATTGTTTACTATTCTCTCACTTTGTGGAAATGACACAGCTTTTAACATGTATTCGGAGGTAATGCATATTTTTACCAAACCTATCTTTGTGCCATTTAGAATTTCTGGCAGCTAAACACAATAATAAAGATGTCCGAATGCAATGCATTTCAGTATTGGACATATCAAAGCTTGTATCAATTGCGCATTTATTAGTGATTTCCATTTTCTAGTGCTATGAAAAATTGTATTCGTAGGTAATGTAAAAAAATACCACTCAAAATATTATCACAAAAAATTCCTAATTATGTACAAATATGTGAAAAATTGAACAGGCAATCTTTGAATACACACCTTTCAGGAAATCAATTTAGATTCAATCCAATGACTTCTTTTCATAACTGATTTAGATGTTTTTAAAAATACTTTAAGAAATATTTTGAAAAAATGGGTAAAAATAGCATGTTTCTAAGTTTTTCACAGAAGGGGTCTTATTATATATGGCGTGAAGCGTATGATCAAAGCGAATAAACACAATACAAAAATGAATGAGAATTGATTAATACTTTTAAGTTATGGCCCTGAACATGCCGTGTACACTTTTCGTTGGATTCGACCATATATAAGAAAACCATGCCAATAGCACATTTTTGTGAAAGCAATCTGATAAAGACCAAATTTGAAAAGCAATTCTAGGATAAGTAGTGCAATATATTATTGAAGTTGTTGCATTTTGAAGCCAATGTTCAAGATTATATAAACATTTTGGGGATTGCTATATAATTTTATCATGAACAATTTTCCAACTGTGCCAAAGGTTGGTCAGTTAATTACCTCCCCCCCCTTTTTTTTAGCATTATGTGTAACTTTCAATATTATGATATTGTGGTTTCTCGGAAAAGTTCTTTGAAGAAAAATAAATTATCTCGCTATCTGACGGGGAAATTAGCTCCACACCTCCACCTCAGACTAAAAAAATATTTTAAAAAATTGCTCCACGTCGGGTCAACAAAAACATTTGGTGTCAAGGGTGAAAACAAATTCATTTTCATCATTTATAATATTTTAGCTTCGTACATGTATAATTCCCCAATATTTTGACAAGAGGGTATATGATCTATACAATCCTCCCCATGCATCATGTTGATATCTGTATGCGGCTTTTTGGCCTATTTTTGTATAAACCATATTTCACACAATTTAGCTTCAATATGGCAAATATTAGGTGCTTCGTGCAAATTTGTACCATAAACTTATTCTGTGGGTAGGTTTAGTTTCACACTTAAAAATAATTGTTTTCCAACCCCAGCCCCCCTACCATGTCAAATACAAATCTATGCCACTGACTTGAAGGCCCTGCATTCGAGTCCCACATTCTCCCCCTTTTCACTAAATTTCCACAGCTTTATATTTTTAAATCACATTAAAATGGCAAAAAATATATTTAAAAAACCGGATTGTTTTTGTTTAATATAGTCTCTATTCAATTTCACTATATTTTTTTAATCTGGCAATAAACTAGTGATTGTACATGTATCTGTTGACTTAAATATTTACAATATTATACCAAAAAAATAATTTAGGCCAAAACATTAGAACATTATAATTAGGTGTAGGCCTAAGTTTAACTCTTTAAAACTGTTACTCATATTAAAATGAAGCTTGTTTTCACTATGCAGCAACAATAAGTTTTGTATAACAGTTTAGTCAAGAAATGGCAAATTTCTTGTCTTTACTTAATTATGTCTAGAATTTTCTTCGAAGTTTCATTTAAGACATAGTGAAACAAAAGTCAAGAAATTTACCACTTCTTGACAAAACATGGATTTTGTTTTCATCATTTATAATAGTTTAGCTTCGTTTTTATATAATTCCCATGCATCAAGTTGACATCTATGTAGCTTTTTAGCCTAAAAAGAGCCTTCATGCCAGCCTATTCATTCTATTTTTGCACAAACCATATTTCACACAATTTTATATAGCTTTAATATGGCAAATATTAGGCACGTCACACAAATTTGTACCATAAACTTTTTGTTTAAGGGATCTGGAATGAGCGTTTTGAGCGTTTCTACAGTATTTTTTGTGGGACATGAGAGCACATCAGACATATCGAATTGCATTCTGAATACGAAGAATGTCTTTCTGATATTCACGATATAATACAAATTTTATGACAATTTATTAAAATTACGCGCGTATCGTGTTTAGGGTGTAAAAGCATGAAATTTTAGAAAAAAAGGGTAGCAAAATTGCAATTGCTAATATGCGGAAATGAAATTTGATGCAAGGAATAAAATCCCTGTTTAGGGTGTGAAAAAACAGGTGCGTGTTACCTGTTTATGGTAACATTTTAGGCAAGGGTTAAATCCTTGTTTAGGGTGCTTTTCAAAAGTTGATTATCGTGGATGGTGTACATGCTACAATGGGATTGACCCCCCCAGGTTTTCAGAGCTAAATGCTCAAACAAACAAAACCTGAAAGACAGCGTCAAATTGGTGATAAAATAACTCCAATTGGGCTGAAATTTCTTTTTTTAATGTCACAGTGGATTTGAGCAACAAAAGTAACTGAAAAGTTTCAGGTCTGGGTTTTCAAATTTCACAACTACCCGCGGATACACAGAGTGCGGGGACTGGGAGCATGCAATCTCATTAGATCCAGCATTTGATGGTTTGAAACCATGATTACTAGCAAATAATAAGATCAGGTATAGTGATTTTATACCAATACTAAGGTACTATGAAAAGCTGGAATTCCAAACATGCACTTTTCATATAATGAAAATCTGGAAGACTCAAATTGATGATTTTGGTTGGATTTCCAAAATCTTCCACACCCTTTTCAGAGTCAATCTTCAATTCCAGTTGGAAATTTACATGTTTTGGGGTTGAAATATACATGTTTTTGAATTACCCTGTGGAAGATTTGTACTTTGACCTCAATTCCAGTTGGAATATTGACGACTCAACCTGTTGATTTTGGTACTATTTCAGATGTTTTTGAGTGGGAAATTTAACTTTATTTAACTTTCAGTCGGATACCCTGTGGAAGATTTGCATTTTGACCTCAATTCCAGTTGAAATGTCGACTTCAATTCCAGATCTGGAATGACTCAAACTGTTGATTTTGGTTGGAATTCCAAAATCTTCCACACCCTTGCCGTACTACTTCAGATGAAATCTGACCTCAATTCCAGTTGGAATGTCGACGACTCAAACTGATGATTTTGGTTGGAATTCCAAAATCTTCCACAGGGGGTGTGTGGATTTCAAATGGAATAGCCCATTATGACTACTGCACTGTTCAAGAGGATTCATGGCCTTAAATGATTTGCCACAAGTTTTAAAAGCATATGGGTGTTCAACGTTCAACAAAATATGGCGAGCCCGTACATTGCCTCATACATATGAACAATGAGCTGTTTGGTCATGACATGGTCACTACATCTACAATTTGCACACATATGGATTTTTTAGATCATAACACCAGGCCTGCCAAACCCGCGATTTGGTAGCCCAATTGGGGCTACCCAAATTTCCTGGAATCATGTGTCATTGGGTCCAAGACATATGTACTCTTGCAATATTCAATAGCTGGTGCTGAACCATGAGTTGATAGTAGCAAGCGAGACATCTACCATGATACCTGTTACTACATATCTGGTGTCACCATCTGTAACCTGAAGAAGTAAAAATACAGAAAAGACACAACAAAAATTAAAATCGGAAGTGATGATGTGCAGTAATTGATTTGAAATAAATAACTGGAATGAAAATATTGCTATACCCAAACATTTCCTTACGTTATGTGCTTGCCTTCTTTGACTACTTGTGCCTTGAAAACACTTCATGCCAAACTATCATCTGTATTTGATAAGCTGAAAATGAACGAGTCACGTTACCGGCAAAATGAATTTTGAGATGAGGAAATCTCCCTGTATAAATTGCTCACTTATTTCCAATTTGGATGCAGGTTCACACCATTGCATATTATAAATAGACATTTCTCAATTTGTTGATAAATTTGCTTGTTGCATCACATTTATTATAGACCCTTTCAAACCCAATTCAGAAAACATCAGAAATGAGATCACATGAACTTTGAGCAACCAATCAAGAACGAGCATGTCCGATGTTGCGGTCACCTCAAAATATGTAAACAAACCACTTCAATTTAAAGGCCAGCCCTGCTGTTGCTTGAGAAATGTGTGAAAAATATTTTTGACCCAAAGAGGAAGGTGTAAAACATTCTTTGTGGAGATAGATTGATTTATTTTTAACCTTCAATATGTTCCTTCTACCCTATGAAAGTACCTCTCTCATCCACAATTGAACGCATGATAGTTCATCGTGCTTATGATGCCTGTTACACATTGGAACTTTGCACTGTACATGATGCAGAAGAGGTACTTTCACTGGGCTCACGTTATGCTTCAGGTTTAATCGGAATGAATAATTAAAAGTTGGTTTGAAAAGGTTAACCATTCTGTGGGCAAAAGGGGCAACATGAATGTCCTTACCAGTTGGATGGTGACTTTGCCTTTGTCATCTTCATACTTGATTACATAAGGCTCTCCATCATAATTGTAGCTCACTGAAATAAATGTATGAACAAACTGTTACAATTTCACATAAAGAGGTTATTTGAGCAAACTGATAAAATAATAAAGAACAAACAAACAATTGGATCCATTTGGGATATACTATCTTTTCTAAATTATCATTTAACTTGCATATGTGACCTAGCTGCTACCACGAACTCAGCGTAAAGTCGCCACGACTTTATACTCATTTTGTTGAGTTGGTAGTTCGAGATATTTGGTCTAAGTTGATGTTCTTTGTTTGCCGCCACCTGTACAAGCCAGTAGTATTATCCTTTGTGAAAGGCCCATTGTGCCCCCACTCACAAAGGACATACAGACATACTAACAGGTGAGTGAACACCAACGCAGTAGCCAGGGCGTTTTGAGTGACTAACACCTCACGACTTTACGCTGATTTCGTGGTAGCAGGTCACATATGTGACCAGACCGGGTCCAAGCAGGTTAAAGTCGGCAATAATGAAACGGAGATATAGGCAAAAATGAGGAGAAAAAACAATAATAAACATTAGAAAATGAATATATTAAAGGTTCATAACTTAGTAAACAAGTACTTAAAAGACCTGGGGAGTCAACATCAGTAAGTGTGGGTACTGAGCAAGTTACTAATGGTAGTAACTCCAATTTTCAAAATTTCTAACTTAAGCCTGAATGGATTAGATCGGATCACATATACATTAACACAATATTGAATGATTTCTTTGTTTACTGCATGGTAACTTGCACAACACAAATTCTGAATACATGTAAACAAGAAACAAACTCACATGGTGCATCTTCATCAGGCAGCACTTTTACAGGGTTACTGAAAAAAACAAAGTGAATTATGGATTATATGCAATAATTTGAGTCAATATCAAGACTACTGAAATTGTATTACTGAAACTAATCAAATAGAAATCAACACTTTTTGTTTTAGTTTATACCTGCTAAATATGAGCCTTCACTTTCATAAAATGAACAGTTAAAGATAACAATGAATAATCCTGGCTTCTCTATTTCAACAAGTCATACTCCTTAGAAGCTGTGGTTCAAGCACTCTCACTCTTGACAGTAAGGCAAATCCAAACATGTTCAATCAGCAGAGACTATACAGCACAGCAGTTGCATCATTCGCATTCTGAAATATTTCCCTTCAAAATATCAAAGTGCTTCAATCTTATTATTACTAGCACAATGCTCTAACCAAGCCACATAGGTACGCTGGAGAAGAGCGGAAGATTTAAATCAATAGGTGTTAGGTTCAAATGATGTTCGTCACATTCCTATCGGAAGGCATCAGAACTGCATATTTTTATAAGAAATATATAAAGTCACATAGGTATGAGAATATACTTAGTTCTCTGGGTTGATAGGATGAACAAATTTTAATCTTTACCCAGAACAGCCAGCGCACATAAACGTTGAAAAAAAAACCCAGTGCATCAGGCCAAATGCACTGTTTTTTTGTTTTTTGGGTGTTTTTTTTCAACATCTAAAACAGAAAGTACCATACATACCTGACAGTCCACATTGGTGATTTAAATTCATCTAAAAGTGTCATATCCAAGATACACAAGTTCTGAGGGAAAGAATGTTATACAAATAAAATTAACATTCCTTTCATCTATATTCAGTAAATGCTTCAGAACAGGCAGAGTTGCATCAGTGGCGTGCGAAGCACATTGAAAGTGGGGGGGGGGAGGTTGTTCAGTTCCCCCGAATGGAGTCCGATTTAGGTGTGTAATGTGTGGTTTAGCGTTTCCCCGAATTTCCCTGAATTTCCCCCAAATGACCACGTGCCCCCGGCCCCCCCCCCCCCTTGCGCACACCACTGAGTTGCATTGGGTGACAAGAATCGGGTCACATCAGTCAATGAACAAGGTACTGATATTTCATAACATTATACACATTGTCTGCATATTAGTAGAGCTAAAGTTGAAAGACTCAACGGAAGACTGTGCACTATCAGATTCCTGTTCCTCCTGATCATGACATCATAGGCACACTGCTGCCCAGCTGCTCTGTGCATGGCTACTCTACAAGTACTGATTGGGCAGCAGTGTACCTCTGGATAACACATCTATTGGTAACATGATAGAAATGTGTAAAATAATGGGGCAACTTAGAAAAACAGTAATTACGATAGACCAGTGCCCTCTGGAGCTAGATGTTGTGTCTTGACCTTTGACACGACATCTAACTTCCGTCTTGTGTTTTCCCTGCGCAAAGTCGTCACTTGGCCTGGCTTTGGCCTTAAAAATGGCCTAATATGTCAGATCATGAGTCGTCCTTGGACTTGAAAAGTATTCTCGAAGACATACAAAAGCGGTTAGCTAATTTAGAGACGAAAAGTGTGGACGATAAGCAAGTCACTGAACAACAAGAGAGTAAAATGACGGTGTCAGAGAGCAGATGACATCAAATACGGTAAGTTTACTCAAGCTTAAACTCAAGGTGACATCGGTCAGACATATCATCAGCATCAACAGTATTTAAATGAACAACGACAAGAAACTTGACTGATTTGGAGATTCAAAAAGAATACAAGTGTATTCGTGAATCTCCAATCCTAATCCAAATCATTACCTAAATGCTAATCTCATCTCAACACCCTAATCAATATCAAAGTCTCTCAATTCTGAGGCCAAATCCATCTGGCTTCTGCTTATCCTAACACAAATCCTTATACTCTTATTACAGCACTAAAAGCCTTGTGGTAGTGACTCCCATTCTCTAGTCTTTGCCAAACAATTGTTCAAGATAACAATTACATACTTACTTGTACAATTCCCTTGAATATATCTGTCTTCCATGGTAAAGTTAATTTCTTATTAGTGAAGGTATGGTCTGTAACAACATCAGGTCTAACTGGTATGAGGTGTACAAAGCCATCACCTGGTGGTATATGGATACAAGGGAGAATGGTGCTTAAAATGGAACAAAATAACAGGGATTCAAATTCAACAAGAATCAGAGAATGGATTATTTCAACTATTCTCCTAAACTTGGTTTGCACCAAGATAAAATCAGGCCCATATTGCCTGTAATATGAACTTATGACAATCAGTCCATGAGTCTATATGGGTTAATTTTGATTCATGCAAATTGTGACAAAACTGAATCCATGGACAATGCTTGAAATGTTTTTCTATTCATTGCAAAAAAAGAAATGAGTTGGTGATACAGTGAAAGTATGGGGTACGATTTATTGAGGTCTGTAACAGTTAAGATTAGAGGGTGTAAGTCAACACATCATTAGGTGCACCTTTGAACCTTCTAGGAAATCATTTTAGATAAAATATCTAAATTTGCTGTCAGTGAACTGAAGTAAGGGAGTGTTCATAAATACTTTGGTGGGGGGTTGGAAATGTTTGAACCTCGGACGTCAAAAAATTTTTAATCCCCCTAAGGGACCATTCATTATTAATGCAGAGGGGGGGCAGGAGAATATTGAGCTTTATGGGTGAAAAATACCTAACCCCACTATTGCGATGAATCAATTTTACGTAACCCTCCCTATTGAATCAAACAAAATCACATACCCCCCTTTCAAGCACAGAGATTGGGATTTTGACACAGGGTGGGGGAAACAATTTCTTGAAGTATAGTGAATCCAGCTCTTTTTTGCAACAAAACAAGTTTATTGTACAAATGCACGCAAATTTTTTTGCCATTTTGAAGCTAAACTGATGAAATATGGTGCAAAAGTGGAATAAATTCGCGCGAAGCACACACAAATTTTGGGACTAAAATGGCCAAATATAAGGTTAATTTGGTAAGAAACCCACATACAGGCGTCAATATTGGGGGTATTTATCCCCCCCCCCCATCCCCCAGGATCTACGCCTCATGGTGGCATACCGGTACCAAGTTTCTTTTTTGACATTAGGGGGGTGGAGGGGGAAAAAGAACAAATTTCTTGAAGTATAGTGAATCCAGCACATTTTGGCGGTTGACTATATGAGCATGGTACAAATGCACACGTAGCGCGCAATTTTTTGCCCTATTGAAGCTAAAATGGTGAAATGGGAACAATTTCATGTGAATAAATAAGTCATTAGACAATTATGTATGGTATGATGAATAGATAATGATTGATATTGTTACTATATCATAGGCCTATGCAAGACCTTCCAGGATACTTGGTATTAGAAATAATAGTGAATGACTATTAAATTTCACATGACCCCCCCTATCAGGAAAAATAAAATCACATAACCCCCCCTGTTTGTCAAAGTGAAAATCACATAACCCCCCTATATTTTTCCCGGGCCCCCCTCCCCCATTAATAATGATTCATAACCTCATTAATAAACGCGATGTGTGCGATCCAATTACATTTAGTTATTTGTGAAACGCTTGAACGCAAATCGAGGTCATTAATATCTCACAATTGACCGCAAAATGCGTAATTGTTCCAATGTCGCACACAATTGACCGGCGTTATGCGTGTTGTTGTGCGTCGAACAAACTCTTGCTGCGCCGGCTGCAGATTTGGATTGCGCGCTACCATATTTGCACAGATTATGATACGCACTTTTGTTATTGGTCGTCATGTTTTAGCCTGATCGATTTTTGGAAAGGGAAGATGTAAAAATCATCTATTTTTATAAACTTTTTGAGCAAAATTTTGTGTTATTTTGTAAGGGAAGAGATTAAAGTGAGCGGTTATGAATGAGGTTAATAACTTTGCATCGGTAATATATCGGGCATTGTGAAAAATCTAAACATTTTGCTTTGGACCTCGGAATATCCTCGGGGCTACGCCCTCGGGATATTCCTCGGTTCCAAAGGCAAAATGTTTAGATATTTCACAATGCCCTCCAAATAACCGATGCGCAGTTATTAACCTCTAAGCGGTTCCTAAAAAAGGGTGGATTTTTTTGATCCCCCTTTTTATCGTCTAAAATTGTTTTGATCCCCACCTTCATGTCCTAAAAAAGAAACCAAAAATATACATCATTAGCAGTGGCATAGATTTCTTTTTGACATTGGGGTTGGAGAAAATTTCTTGAAGTCCAGATAATCCAGAACCTTTTGCCGACAAAATAAGTTTTATGATACAAATGCGCGCAAAGCGCACAGAAAAATTTGCCATGTTGAAGCTAAACTGTGGGGCACGCGCATTGCAGACAAATGGACACAATAAAGGCTTGTTATTGGTTGAAACGCTGCGGCAAGCGGCAGGAAAGTATGACGGGCGCTTTAGTTAATGTTCTGCTAAAAAGGTACATATTAATAATATTACCTATGTCTTCCTTCTCACAGTGTAGATTAGTAAATGGGTGGCTCCATAGTACTGTCCTTTGGTTGCGTAACTCAATGACACAAGAGAAATGATGAAGACCTACAGAAGAAGAATAAATAATCAGTATAAAAATACGAAATTCAAAAACTGACCAAAAAATACTGTATGCAAACACCTATAGCACCTCTGAAATTATTTCTTTTAGTGCTTGGTCACAGTGGAAAATAAGTGACAGAGTCTTTTGGTGACAATGTCATTTGTGGGGGATTTGTCTGGCTAAACATAGATCATTTGATGGCAATGGGTTTTTCTGTCCCTGGTAAGAGTTCAGTAAAAAAATCTGGTCCAACATATTTCATCTTTTGGTTGACAACAAGGTCTGTGCTAATACTTTAATAAATGTGATCTTTGAGTGATACAACCTCAGCAAATGAGTCAAGGCTAGTTGGCATTGTGGGTGTACCATTGTATGAGATATAAGAGTAAACATTAGACTCAAAGACGTTGCACATGATTTTGAGAGTTAAATATTACAGTTCAACCAAAATTGTGCTAAGATCCTTTCTTTACAATGTAAGTACTACTAATAGGTGAGTATGTGATTTGTGAATTGTGACCCGTTGGAAACTTTTAAATGTTAACTATGCCTATTACCATTGAACAGTCTACAATCCCCGAAATATGTCTTGAAACGTTAAAGCGTCTTTAGGGGAACATAAGTCCACCCACTCCCCCGTGCAATGTTGAAACGTGCAAATGTGTTCAGCGTGTCTGTAAAGTGTCGCAACATTGAATGATGGGGGGTGGGGAAGGGAAAAGTGTTAATTGATGGCCCAGCTTTCTTCTAATTCCAAATATTAAACATTTTTATCCACATTAAAAATACACTTTTGATTTCATTCAAGATGCCTAAAGCGTTTCAAGGACATATTTCGGGGATTGTCTGAGGCAATCGCTAAAATTAACATCTGATTTTAATCTTTTGGCTATAACTTTAAAACTACTTGATAGAATCACTCCAAATTTTCAATGAATATTAGTTAGTGCATAAGCTATGATGTGGGTATAAAATAAAACAACTAATTGTATCAATTTTGACTATATCGCCCTGCACTACAAGCAGGTTGCACCCATCACAAGTGTATGTCTACAATCATAGATTGAACACAATAGCGCTCTTTTCAAACATACTAATCTTACAGATGTGAGTGATCAGCATGATATAGTTCAATGCATAGGTATCGCGTGAACGCTGCAGTGCAGGGCAATATAGTCAAAAAACGACCATGATATAGTTCAATGCATAGGTACCTCGTGAACAAATTTCCATGACTATATTTATTAATAGATAGGATATGGTGTGGGCACAAAATAAAACAAACTCATCTTTTATTTAGGTAGTGGTCAAATAATTCTTTTGTACTCCATCCATTTGCATATCTTCTGGAGCGTGCCTATAGAGGAGATGATTTGAACTAATGACCTTATGTGCAAGCACTCTATAAGTAAATACTTATGAAACGTATGAAACTTGAACGTGTGTGTGTGTGTGGGGGTTATCTTACAATTGCTATAGTGCCCATATTCATGACCTTTAAAGATGTCCGGATCTATGTGTGTCTTTATTACAATTTAAAAAACAACAATCAATTATCATGCCATAGATAAATTAGGGTTTTAAAACTTATTTTCGTGTTTCACAATGTCAATTGTTATGAATATAGAAGAATAGTTTATCTTACAATTACTATAGTGCCCATATTCATAACCTTTAAAGATGTCCGGATCTATTTGTGTCTTTATTACAATTTAAAAAAATCAATTATCATGCCATAGATAAATTAGGGTTTTAAAACTTATTTTCGTGTTTCACAATGTCAATTGTCATGAATACAGAAGAATAGTTTACTGGTTTGAATAAGTCACACACAAAAAAAAAAGAAAAAAAGGTGAAACTGTTGGGGCTCGAACCACTAGCCTTTCGTTTCACCGTCTGAAGTACTGTCCATTACACCACGCTGTCATGTTGAAATAATTACGGGATTCCGTGATATATGGGTGCGCATTGCATTCTTGTGATTATGAAAATGGTAAACCTCGACAGACGATTTACATTTGCTAAAATCAGTAAAATGTAAATAATGTTAGAGCTAACAAAACGGTAAATAGTAAAATTAGATGTAGTTTTTAACAAGCTTTCAAACAAAACACTTTACAAATAAAAGTTGACACCAAATCGGCCTAAATTATGAATTTTGTCAACGGTTTACCATTTCTAAATTAAAGAAACTCCTTGTATTAATATTCAGTATTAGACTATGGTAAACCGTCAAATCACTATGTGATTCAATGGGACGATTTACAATCGACTTTACCATTTCAAGCAAATAAAATGATCAATTTTAAAGATATCTCTGCATGAGTTGGCCTACTTCATGAGCGTACTAATGCGATTTTTTTTTTGGTTCATTTTGTTTTGTTTTTTTGCTTTGGGGCGGGCGTTGGTCTGAAAAAGTTGAAAAAGGTCGTTTTTTGACTATATTGTCCTGCACTGCAGCGTTCACGTGATACCTATGCATTGAACTATATCATGCTGATCACTCACATCTGTAAGATTAGTATGTTTGAAAAGAGCGCTATTGTATTCAATCTATGATTGTAGACATACACAGGTGATAGGTGCAACCTGCTTGTAGTGCAGGGCGATATAGTCAAAATTGATACAATTAGTTGTTTTATTTTATATCCACATCATAGCTTATGCATTAACTAATATTCATTGAAAATTTGGAGTAATTCTATCAAGTAGTTTTAAAGTTACAGCCAAAAGTTTAAAATCAGATGTTAATTTTAGCGATTGCCTCAGACCACGCCCGAAATATGTCTTGAAACGTTAAAGCGTCTTTAGGGGAAAAATAAGTCCCCCCACTCCCCCGTGCAATGTTGAAACGTGCAAATGTGTTCAGCGTGTCTGTAAAGTGTCGCAACATTGAATGATGGGGGTGGGGAAGGAAAAGTGTTAATTGATGGCCCAGCTTTCTTCTAATTCCAAATATTAAACATTTTTATCCACATTAAAAATACACTTTTGATTTCATTCAAGATGCCTAAAGCGTTTCAAGGACATATTTCGGGGATTGTAGGTACACTGCAAGATTCTCATCTGTGTGACGCCGATGTCACCAGAATGTCACTCCATCGGAAACTACACCTCGGTTTTCCATATCGCCGGTCCGAAATAGCCGGGTAGCCAGCCTCCTAGGTTTCTACAGAGTGACTTCACGGGCGCGGTGACTTCAAGCAGGAGAGTCACACCGGTGTGACTACGCCTTGAATGGGCCTGGGTGCTCAGTATCGGCGTTTTGGGTTGCCGGTTTTGCTTTTATTGCCATATTTTTATATTCTCTTGATTTATTCAAATAATATTCTTAATTTCTTGCTTTTTTTAGGGGATTAGGGAGGGGAAATTGCAAACTGGACTTTAAAAATAAGGGAAATATTAGATGAATAAAATAAATGTGTTTAAGAAATAAACATGATCAGTAAACAAAGTATAATTCAATAAACTATTATATGATGAATAAAATACAGTTTTGTTAATTGGTGGTTATTTGAATAACTAAATAAATAAAAAGTTAAGAAATAAATAAACAGGAAGAAACCAATAAACTAAGAATGGAAGAAACACTTGAAAGAAAACAACTTTTTCAAAAAATTGCAAATAAAGAAGTTAAAAGTAGGAATATTATAAGAAGCATGTAGGCCTATTGATGAATTAAAATATTAAATGTGTAAAATAAATAAATAATTCAAATAATTCATAACAAGCATTAATATTTGCGTAATAAAAAATAAGACAATTTCAAACAAACATTGCAACAGGCCTATATTGATGTGACACCGATTTATAGGCATAGGCCTACTTTGATAACGTAAAAAATATCAACATGAAAAACAAATCAAACTAATATAGGCCTATAAAAACACCATTTTGAAAAACGGAAAAAGAAAATAGCACAAGCCAAAGTTTTGCATAAACTTACGGCAGTAAAAGTATTTGCAGTAGACCTTTCAGGAAAGTGACAAGAAGTAAAACAAAATGCATGCTAGGCCTATAAATCAATTTTAAATATAACAGAAAAATTCTTGCTTCAAAATAAGTGAAGTTTTGGCAAATCAAAATGTATAAATTGAAAATGCTAGGCCTATAATAGGCATAGGCCTACTTTGTGAACTTCGGCTGAAAATTAATATCTCTTTTAAAACTTTAAAAAACACAATTCGTCTTAAATATAAAAAAGTTTCAATAGGCCTATATAACGTTATCATGCAAAATATGAAAAAATAGGCATAATTTGATAGCAAAACATGTCATCTAACCACTGAAGCAATGATATAAGTTTTGTGGGAAAACAAGCAAACAAATAAACAAAATAAAAATGTTTGAAGTGAAACAAACAAACAAATAAACCAAGAACAAGAACTGCAAATAAAACACACAGTTGATGAGGTTATTAAGCAGGCAGCACGAAAAGAATTAAAATATTATAAAAGAGAACAATAAATAAATGAAACAAAATGAATCGGAAGTCTCACAGTTGAAATATAAATGATAAAGAATGCAAAAGCACGATAAAAACAAAACAAAAACAAAGACGGCAGTAGAACCACAGTACAGACCCACTGTACAGCATGCATCAATCAATTAATTATAAAATCAACTCCTTCCATTCATGAGCGTATACAAGCAGTAAACAAGCATGATACTGCGATTTGTCATCATCAGCGCCGTATTTGGTAGATATACGCAGCGCCCCCAGAGTGTTCGAACTCATAACAGGGTTCGGTCAACGACCTTTCGGCAGCGTAGTCACCTTGAAGTTCGCCGACTGGGCACCGAGCAGGCGACGCATGGGGCACTGGCTACGGAAGTCACTTTGATGTGACTACAAGATGTGGACCACTGTCGGAATCTAGTCGGTGGTGTACATCATGAGTCGCCGCTGCGGCATCGAGCAGGTAACACATCGGAGGCTAGCAGTTGTAGTCACTACGTGATGACACTGCTGCATAGTACCCTACTGCCTTGTTTCCGATGTAGTCGCTCTCCTGTAGTGACTCTGTCGGCCACCATAGGGTAGGTTATTCGGGAGTGACGGCGGTAGTGACTTCAGAGTTCCAGTGCGATGTAGTCACTCTGTCGGCAGGAATTTTGCAGTGTAGTTAGGGACCGTTCACAAACACTTGTTAGGGGGCCTGATGCAAAAAAAAGGGGGGGGGCCTGAAAAATTGTGACCCTCCTAAGGGGGGGGCCCTGAAAAAAAGACCACAAATTTTCCTGGAAAACTGAAATTTATATGCTTTTCTATGGGGTTGACCCATAATTTTCATGTCAAAAAGGGGGGGCCCTGAAATTTTTGAGGTATGTAAAGGGGGGGCCCCGAAACATTTTTGCGATGAAATTTTTTTGCATCAGGCCCCCCTTACAAATGTTTGTGAACGGCCCCTTAGGGTAAATGATTTATGATATGCTATCTAAACATAACAAATCACATACTCCTAAAGCATTAAGCAATAACATGACTATAAATGTGTATCTGTTAATATGCTACCTACCATACTGTGTATCAACATCATCAAACTTTGGTTTCAAACTCGGTGGTATATACTCTCTAAAATGAAAAATAAAATAAAATTCATTCACATTCCATCAGTTTTGACACAGCCTTCTTTTCTACACTTATTTTCTGTTTACCTTCTTTACTTGCTTTCTGACCTTTGTCTTAACCACAGGCTATAAAGTCCTGCCTTTTATCCTTTACTATTTATTATCTACATTTAATATGTTTGCATGATTTGATATTTTCCATTTACTTTTATCATGACTAAATCTTCATAGATCTCTCATCCATACTTAGGAGTACAGCTTGATGACAAGCTAAATTGGGCTGAACAAGTAGACAATACAGTGAAAAAGGCAAATCGTTTAGAAGAAATCTGTGGTTCTGTCCAAAGGAGGTAAAGACAACTGCTTTCATCACCTTAGTTCGACCCAAACTTGAATATGCAAGCTGTGCATGGGATCCCTACAAAGTGGGACAAATCAAGAAATTAGAAGGGGTTCAGAGAAAAGCAGCTCGCTTCTGCATGAGGAACTACAAGAGGGAAGCAAGCGTCACTCAGATGATAGCTGAGCTTGGTTGGGAAACACTAGAGCAACGGAGGGAGACTGAACATGTTATTCAAAATTCAACACAACTTGGTTAGTATCAAGCCATCGCAGGGCCAATTTAACATACATGTAAAGCATGTTATTTGGTTTGAGGGGGAAATAGGGTTAAAAAGGGCCAATTTAACATTAAATCTATCCCAATTTCACTCAAAAATATTTGTCTGAGAAGACAGTCTGCCCCACCGCTAATGTCCCGGTCAGGGATTTCAACAGATCTTGCAATACTTACTTGCTTGATGTACCAAGACAGCATCGTTGTACAAGCATATGGTTGTGTACACATAGACTAATGAATGCTATCTCACCTCCATCCTAAATAGCAAAGAAAGGAACATACATCATTATTATAATTTTCATGACAAATTCAGATATGTCAATTGGTCAGAGCCAAAAGGTCCAAAGTACAAAAACGCCATTTAATGATACAGGCGTTTTAGTACTTAGGCCTTCTGGCTCTCACACATTTTATGCATAGTGTTGCACTTTACATTTTACATTGTGGCTACAGCTTCGTTATGGCTGACCTTGCTAAGTGTTGTAAGGATTTTGGTACCGAAATCTCATTTTGGCCAAAAATGCACTTAATGTTTTACACAAGATATGTCAACATGCAGGCTATGTGGAAAACTTAAGATAATATATCTTTATTTATGATAATCATGGTTTTTTATGATAAGTACCTTCCATGTTGCCAATAGCAACCCTTGATTTATAACATGCAGGTTAACCAAATCATCACATTCCACAATTGCATGCTGGGATGGATTCAGCTGAGTTTCTAGAAGGAGTGACCTCTGACATGCACTATTATATAAAAAGACAAATTGATCAACATAATCATGCATTGAACACAAAAGCCAAAACTAATACATCAATTTAAAAAAAATGATTTTATGAAGCAATCTGGTCTATGGGGCCAAAAGTGGCAAAGATAAAGGCAAAAATATGGAATGTAAAAACCCCAATAAAATACAAAACACAAAACTTCAGAACTTTAGAACCAAGTATGCTAGACATCTGGTGTTTTCAGTAGTATGATAGCCTACAGTTTGTATAATGTAACAATTGTATACTTTGATCAGCTTGTAATCGGCAGGAAATGTTAGGAATTTAATTAATAAGTTGTGATACTTCTGACGAGTTGTCACAAGACAATTCTTGAAAAAAAATATATTGATATTAATCCACTATGGTATAAGGCCTGCCTATTATTACGAACTCATCAAACTGTAATAACTCAATAGACAAAAATATGAATCAAATACTGGACTCACCAACGATTTTTTTTCAGTAACGTTGCGACCCGTTCACCGGGTCTTCATCAGACTGCGCAGAGACTTGACTGATGGTTTGGTCACGTGATGGTAATCGGCGAGGAAGTAGTTTCACGGTGGGGTCCCAGGCGTGTGATAGCAGGGATCGGTTGCCCCCCTTCTTGTTGAGTACTGGCTGCTCAGCTCTTTCCCGGATGGATTCTTTCACTCCCCTCTCAAACCACCTCTCCTCCTTGTCGAAGATTATGATGTCGTCGGCATTGAATTGGTGGCCAGAGAGTTTTGAATGGGTGAAGACTGCGGAGTCCTGGTTTTCGTTGGAACTTCCTCTCCGGTGTTGATTGAAGCGAGCTTTAATGGACTGTTTTGTTTCTCCTACATAAGACTGGGCACAGCTAGTTTCAGAGCATGTGAGTCCATAAACTAGGTTAGACTGTTTGTCTTTTGGAATTTTGTCTCAACAAGAAGGGGGGCCTCCGTTTCCTGCTATTACACGCCTGGGACCCCACCGTGAAACTACTTCCTCGCCGATTAGAGGTTAATAACCGAGCGTCAGCTGATTTGAGGTGATTGTTTGAAATCGGAGGGGTTTGTTTTGGTCCTGAGGAATTTTCCCAAGGCGTCAGCCCCTGAGGGAAAATTCAAGACCAAAACAAACCCTCCGATTTCAAACAATCATCGAAAAATCAGCTGACGCTACATGTTATTAACCTCATTCATAACCGTCCTTGATGTAAAAAGAAGGATTTTAACCATTATTTTGTTCCCCAAAAACATAAATCGGTCCCCTTTTGATCATGTCGAACCCTCGTTTCATACCTTCACCCCTTCTATAATTATGCATTGTTCGACCAAAATACAATTTAGAGGGTTTCCCGTCCATCATCCGCCCAGTAACAAGTTTTGACCAATCACAACGCAGTATTTGGAATAATTTAATATTTAGTAGTTGCGATGTGTTTTAAATGTCATCCATGTTCCAGGGCCCGCTTAGCATTTCCTTTCGAAGTGCGCGGGAATTTTGTCGCGATGTCGTTAATTATCAAAATATGTAGAAGACAATGCTATTGGAATGTCGAGGAAATACGTCGAAAAAATATGGAATACTTCACAGTTGTGTTTTTCTTGGAATATAATATCTTTGTAAGGACCTCGACTGCAAGCAAGACGGAAATACAGGATAGGAAACTGTACCAAAATGCAATATTATCATGGTTTATTACATGTTGAACCTGACCCACTTTGCAAAAACATAATCATGTACGTGGAAGCATGGTGTTTACAGCTGACAGCTCACTTCATGAGGTTCTAAAATCGTGTAAAATTGTGCAGTCTACAAGGTAAGCTATTATAGTCCGGATCTCATATTTTTAGCAATTTGCTAGTATAATCTAGATCAATTGCAAGCCGGGATTGCTAGAGCCCGGTGCTAGAGAGCTTGCATAAATTGCAAGCTCATGAGCTGAAAGCTGCTGAAGCTCCATTGTCGACCAAGACGCATACATGATCATGATGATGTACACGTGCATACATGTCTCTCGCCATGTACATCCTGTACACAGTACATGAGCTAATAATAGTACTGCATCACATTGTTACATGTATTTCACCAAACAATCTAAACATTAAACATTATTATCAAACAAATTAAGTGTTAAATAGTCATGTAAACAGTGAACACAAGTCACGCTTTTACATGTAAATATCACACTAAACAGGTCAAAGTTTAAAGTCACCTCATGAAAATCATGACCTACATTTGAAAAATTTACAAATCAAGCTCATCCAAGGAGTTTTAAAATTGCTCATACTATGCTATGGTTTAGATTTAAAACCATGAGATGATAGCTGATGATTTGTGGAACAGCAACTGTATTATGGTATGTACAATAACCTCATTAAAAAAAATAACACTATTTACATTACATTTACAGTCACATTTAGCATTTTTGTCACTGAATGAAGAGATTTTGACACTGCAATTTTAACCTCAATTGTTAATTTCAAATTAAGCTTACAAAAAATGTAAGTTAATCGCCTACTTTGATGCACATCACATGGCATCTATCACTCAAATGTGAACTCATCAAGATAATTTTTTTGGCTACAAAATAGCCGGTTACCATTAAATTAATTTTACATCATGCATACATCATTCGTACTGTGCATTTAGAAGTTTATAGAACTTAATCATAGAGATCATTTCTGAAATGGCAATTGTACAACTACAATCACATTTGATTTGTATAAATTTTAAAAAAATGCACTGAAAAAAGATTTGGTTATTTCATGTGACATGTTTACAACCAATTCACTACATACATGCATAGGCATTAGGCATACAGCAATACTACTATAATATGTGTTACCGTAATTATTTCAGTTCTTTTGATAAATGCTACAAAATTGCTGTTTTTACATGTAGGTCAACATGCAGATGATTATTATTGGAAATATGCAAAACGTAGAGCAGATCATTTTAACTTTCACATAAAGGTTTGGTTTATTGAGCGGATAGCATTTTCTGAAACAGGCTCAAACAGCAGTACATGTACAATCTGCACTTCATAAAAAAATAACACTATTTACAATCATTTGAGTTATTCATGTATTATTGTAAAAAAATGCAATAAATTTGGCTGATTACAATTTCTTTGAAGTTAAAGCTATATATTTAATCACTTAATCAGAATTTAAATAGCATGTCAGTTGCAGTGGCTATTGTCCAAAATGAAAGTTCAGTGTTGCACCCTGAAAGTTGCAGTTGGTGAACATAGGGTGTAAATTTTGTGGATTCACCATGTTCACCACATTTGCTGCAGAGCTTGTTGAGGCTGATGAAGCTGTGTTCATGGTGTTGGGTGGACGCCGCACTACTGCACTGGTAAGAGATGGCTGAGCTGGGATCATTGGCATTGCTGATGTTGTGGGTATTGTTGGTAGGCCTAGTGGTGCTGGTTGTGCTATGGTATAATTTGCAGGTGATCTTATTGAAGATGCTGGTATCAGAGACACTGTAGGTGAAGCAAGAGTTGCCGTTCTTGGAATCTTGCGTTGCTGACGGGACAACTCTTGGGTCATGTTGCGCTTCTGTCCGTCACTGGCGTCACTACAGTAGCTTTTCAGGCTGCTGCTGTTCCTATGCCCAGATAGGCTACAGATGGTTCGGTCACTGAAGCCAGCATTATTCAAAACGGTAATTGCAGCTGCCCGGATCGAATGATTTGTGTAGATTTGGCTTAGATTTGCCGCCTTTGAGATGTTTGTCATCATATTCCCTATGGTGTTATGTCCTACTGGAATGTTATCATACCAGATGGCACCAGATGCGAGCCTCTTGGGGCGTTGATAGAACCACTCACATGATGGGTGCAATTTGGAGAGGTAGAGCTTGAACGCTCTTACAGGACAGTTGTCCTCGCCTGTTTCAGAGACCCGTTTGTTCATTTGATATGTTTCATTGAGCGTACCAGGATGGTTTTTCTGGTGCTCGTTGAATGTCATTGTAATGTACTCCTTCCCTGAGGCATCCTGCTTAATTGCAAAGGAATCTCTTTAAATCTCGTAAGCCTTCCTCCCCCTCCTGCAAAAAAAAAAAAAAAAGTACTGGCATTGGAAAAAACTAGTCTCTGTAGACTCTGGGGATTGTTCATGGATAGAACCTTGGTATCAAACATCTTTGATAGATCTTCAGTTGTAATGGGGGGATAGTGCTTGCTGGTATCTTTTCCATCTCTTTTCATCACTTTTAATGCCCCGCTAAATACATTGTTGGCTGATTGAAATTGCTCGCTGCGAATAATATTAATTGTCCTATTAAATGGCGGAGACGAGATATATCTCTGCAACGCAGCCCTGATGTTGAGAAGACTGGACTTGGAGTATGGTTGGCCATTCTCTTTACGTGCTGAACCATAGAACTGTCTCAGTAGCTGACATAATGTATCTGGTGGCAGGGTCTCAAATTTCTCATCGTGGTTCGTAGCCTTGCACCATTCTGCAAAGCAATAAAAGAAAATACAATGCCAAAGTAAATTATTTGTTGATTGCAATGTTAGCTTTTTTAGGTTTTGTTTTTGATTTTGTTATAAATATTGACATGTGACTTTCATTAATATTACATTTTATTATTAGGCCCTTTCTTAGTCTTTAAGATGCAGGCTTTGACTGTATGAACTGTGCATGTACATGTACATCTTGTACTTTGTTATTTGTATAGGCCTACATTGTCAATTTGTCATGCACAATTCCATGCTAATTTATACTATTGAGATGCTCTTGATTGTTTCTTTTATTGAGAACTGGCTGGGAATTTACTAAATGGTCTATGAGCATGATGAGTGAACTGAGATTATTTTATCGAGCGTGTGAACATTGTGTACATTAAATTGTGTCAAGGTCAGGGAATCCCATGATATTTGGGGCATGATCAACCTCGCCGCTGTTGCTTTCGCAGTACAGTGGATGTACCACCGTGCACGTGTACTGCCCGTATCGAAGATGCATGGGAGCATTTGGACTCGGGAAGTGAACTTGATATTTTATTTGGTTTTATTTACCCTTAATCAGCCGCACTGCCCATGCTGTTGTGTCCATAGTCTTCTTTTCATGACGTGCACTTTCTAGTTTAACTAGATCTGCTTCACTAGTGTCAGCAAATCTTGGTTGCTTGGCTGGCATCCCCGACTTCGCCACGGTTTTGGCCGGGTACTCATGTGGTAGTCACTGGTGCTGAAATGGGGTGAATTTCCGATTGGTTCGTACCATGTTCTCTCTCAATAGCTTCTATTGTCTCTACTATATCATCATACTCCAATTCATCCCATAAATTGCTAAAATTAACCTCTAAATCCATGTTTACAACACATCGGATTCTAAACTTCGTATCGGTGCAGCCGGTTCTTCAGCTGAAAGTCGGCCGCCGGTATCGGCAGAGATCAAACGTCAGCAATCACCATGGAAATTAGGGCACGGAAGTCATGTTTCATTTTTCAAAAAAAATCTTTATTCACATTATTTATTACAAAACTTAGTTGATTAATGTTACACAAGATTACTATGTACACGTATTTTCCTACAATTACGTTCTTTGTTTACATTTTCTTGTTTATATTTTGCGCCGGGTTTCGCGTGTGCAATTTATTTTTAGTGGTTATCGCCATCTTTAAATTCGCCGCCCTCATTTGCATAATAAAAGAAATCCATGTTCGGGGCCCCAATCAATTAAAATTCGGTGAAACGTCACGATTTCAGGTCATTGTTGTGCGCCTGACGTCACGAGACGCGGTCATTATACTTTTTCAATGACCTGCAACTGCGTTCGCGTATTTGAAATTTATGATCGGTGATTGGATTAAATACATCGCGTATGGTAATGAGGTTATGAATTACCATCACGTGACCAAACCATCAGTCAAGTCTCTGCAAGAAGTTCGATGAAGACCCGTGAACGGGTCGCAAGCGTTACTGAAAAAAAATCGTTGGTGAGTCCAGTATTTGATTCATATTTTTGTCTATTTTACACTACTGGATGACTCAAAACATTCATAATCTTGTAATAACTCAATTTCAAAATGTCTCCTTTGGCCTCCATGGACCTGTTCTCGGGGAAGTGTCATATTTTTTAGCTATTAATCAAGACCCTACTTGTAATATCAGCATTTACACTTTTCACCTTTACACTACATTGAAAAAAATGTTCTGAGAGTGATTTAAAACCCTCCAAACTCATACAAGACACCCAAACTACTCAATTTGATTAATTCCACATGTAGCCTACATGTTTATAAATAGGTTTAATAATGAAAACAGAATAACTTTTTTCTGCTTTTGACAAAGGTTAACTATACATAGAGTCATTTAGAACAAAACCACAAACACAACTTACTTTGCAGTGTCAGCACTTCCATCTTTCCTAAAGAATATTGGCGACAAGGCAAATATGGCCAAGCATTTGAGACTTTTGACAGGTGGAGGCTCTAAGCTGTACCATCTTATAGTAGTAGTTGTAGGAAAACAAAAGACATCAGAATGCTGGAATATGTGTTCTGTTTTGTTAATATCAGTCAACACCAGCTGCCATGTTATGCAAAGTTTCCTGTTGTAAAGATATCAATTAAAAATGTTTTAATTACTATAATTTGGTTCATCTCAAGTTTGGTAGTGACGTATGTGCGTATTTCCCGTGCCGCAGTATCAAATCGTGTGCGTAAAGTTAAACACCCTAAGTGTGCACGCACGCGTACATGAGCATTTTGTTGGCACACTTGCAGTGCAAAAACGAAGAAGCATTGATGTCACTACCAAACTTGTGGTGAACCAAATTATAGGGCTGTGTTGTGCAACCAGGTATGGCATACACATGATTTCACACCACCAAATAGAATTATATGGTTGTGCGCCCTTAATTTCACTTCTCAGAAAAACCCATGCATTCTCAATTTTTAAGCATTAAAATGAGCAGAAATTTGCATAATTTTAGCCAAATTTGGATTGGTCATGATTTGTAATATTAATTCCTGCAAGTGTACCACAGATGGGAGAGATCGAATGACTTTTAATGATTTTAAGTAGCCTTTTCTTTACAGAAACACTGGCATGGTTTTGCCTGAAAAATAGGAAATTCCCAGACATCGTAGACTTTGAGGGCCAGTCGTAAAAAATAATGACGGTCAACCTATATTTTTTCCCAGCCAGAGGGATCAGGCAAGGGCTGATTTCAACCATCATAGCTGTCGCTAAAACTGAGTCGCTCCTGTGAAGAAAAAATGACGTTTTCTTAAGGCAAATTTAGCACATATCTCTATGGGACTCTGATTTGGTGGTGTGAGATCATATGAGCTATCTTTAATTCTGTGTATAATGCATCATCCTAAACATATTCAAGAGGTGTAGAAAAGTGTGGCCCACCATTACTTGATATAGTGTCACCCCCACTGACAGGTAATATTGGTTGCCAACAAAAATGGTTAATTGTTGCTCTAAACTTTTTCCCCAGGGTGCTCAAGGGTCCAAAAAGTGGGGGAGAGGGGAGGGGTAAGGAGTTAGTAGCATCTTATAACCATATAGCTATTGCTATACAACATTCAATGCCACCAGCAATGCAGATGCACATTAGAACTTTTGATCAATTTTGTCCAGATGAGCCTTATGTCCTGGTATTTCCAAGTCGGGGAAACTTACCCCCACCCCTGGTTGGTATGCTTCTGCATTGTCCTCATATAGCTAAATTGGGTCACATTTGCTGAAACTTAATATTGATATTATATATTTAATCAATTCTGTATTTTAACTAAAACTCGGATATCTATATCCCAGCACTAAAATTTTGATAAATCAAAAAACAAACAAAAGACACCTGTTATCAATACAGTGGTACTTACTGCAAAGCTTTTTCAGTGTTGGCTGGCATAAATGTGTATGGGCTTATTTTCTTCAACAGTGCTGTGATTTTGTGGTTTCTTCTTTTCCTACACCTGGTGTATATGTAAAAGATGGGGGAAAATAGAGCACATCAAATCTTGGTAAGACACAGTTGGAAAAATCAGAATTGTTGAGCAATCAATTAGCTCAAGACGAAAAACATTCAGGTAGCTTTGAAAGTACTTCGGTAAGTACGAGGGCTTAGAGCCAGAACTAGCTATGTCCATTTGTTTTCTCAATTACATGTTACTCATTCGGCAACAAATGTACGGTTAATTATGCTCTTCATAATAAATGCAAGTGACTGTGGGGTATATTCATGGTCACTTTAACAGTTAGTTAGACGCAAGTGACCATGCATATGCCCCAAAGTCACTTAGATTTTCTTATGGAGGGCAGAATTTGTTACCTAAATGAGTAACATGTAATTGAGAAAACAAATGGATATAGCTAGTTCTGGCTCTAAGCCCTCGAAATGGACATCCTTCCCCTCACTGATTGATGATTCAATTTTTTGAAATAAAAAAAAAAAAAAATAACAAATTTCACATGTTTTAAAAAGTACATTGTAAAAATACATCTTAAAAAGGAAGCAGATTTACAAGATTACAATTCCAAACATAAATATTGTTAAAAACAGGATCACCTAGAAAGTCATAAATAAATAACAACTTATTTCCAATGGGGTCCACAATACTTTCTCTATGACTTTTGTTCTTACCAATGTATACATTCTCTCTTCCATTTAGTCTCTGGAGGTCCTTTTAATGGAGTACCAAGTCGTTGTCCTTGCTCATCTGGTTTTACTCTGGATGTGAGCTGTATAAATAGTTTCTCCCATATCAAGCTGTACAATAATAATACAAACATGATTAATAGATGGACCTATCATCAGTGACCGTGGAAAAAAGAGATAAAATTATTCTTTCTTCCATGTTGTAACATATTGGTTGTTAAGTAGTTCATCTTTAAGACATCAAGACCCAAACATGTGAAAAACACAGGTAGAAAGTGTTTCTTAAAACATGCAAAGTTCATCACATTGAAATACTCTAGCGAGTCCTCAATTTTTATCTTCCAGGCAAGGAATTTAGCGCATGCACAGTAGTTATTATTGTGAATAGGCTTATTGTATAATACACCTTCAGCAGGAATAACACATGTTACGATAATTCCATTTGAACTTCAAGATTGATATTGGGTTTGAACAGTCTACATTTTGAAATGGTTATGACTTTGTTACACTTAGTAAGAGAAGTATCAATTAGCTGGTCCCTAATCTTTGTCTTCCAGTTTATTGATCACTGAATAAAATTGCAGCTTTTTAGGGGCCGAAAAAAGGTGTAATCAGTGTTTGGGACCATTTTGCAAGTGTCACAAAATAATGATTAAGTCATTCATGCCACATATTGGTTTTTTTCTTAGAGTAATATGGCATTTTGCCAGTCAAGCTAGGTTAAATTCACTGCTCTAAATACATTGGGCTGAAAGAAAAGACTTAATATATTACTGTGTGTAAAATTTCATGATTTTTCATCTGCTGAAAATGCTGTTGTCACCCCTATTGTCAGTAAAATTGGGCAATTTTCAAGAACCGAAGATCAAAAATAAACAATTTGGGGACTTGATCTCTGTGTTACATGTATTGATGCATGCACAGCACCTTGAGTTAAACCAAAATAATTATTTCAATCGGCTCACAACTTTTGAAGATATGCCCTTTTAAAGCAAAGTACCCATTTTTCACTCTGTCCACGGATAGCAAACAGAATGGTTGGGATGGGTCATGCTGTGGAGTGGCCTGCACGATCACCAGACCTCACACCACTTGATTTCTTCATTTGTGGCAAAATCCAAGATATTTGCAAACATATTACTGCTATATTCACAAGTAGCCGGCGCACAACGTTGATACGCATCGCAATTGATGCAATGAGGACTAGGGCTGAAACCTGTATTCGTCAAGGAGGCAACCAGGTAGAGGGCAGAGCAGCACAGTAAACTCACTTCACAAGACCAAAGACAAACTAAACAGCCCTTTTCAGGGCTACCTTTTATTCCAAAAAGAGAAATGACTGATTAATAAAAGCAAGAAACAATAAAGTAAGAAAGTAAGAAACATAATAAAACAAAAAGGCATAAAATAACCAAGAAAAACATAAGTAATTGCAAGTATAGCAAAAGAAGTCCCATCCCACATCAATTTCGCCCCAAATTAATGACACTTAACAAAATTCATAACCCATAACCCCACCGGTAAAGCCCATTTCCTAAAATAAAGTTGTTATTTTATAAAGTTATCATCAAGGAATGTTTTATATTCATGCATGGTATATGCACTTTTCAATCTTTGAAGTAGCCAAACCTCCTCCGTGGACAGAGTGAAAAAAGGATACATTTCTTTAAAAGGGCATATCTTCAAAAGTTATGAGTCGATTGAAATAATTGTTTCGGTTTATTAAAGCTAACGGGTAAAGGCCTCTTTACATACCAACATATACTTGATCAACTTTTCTGAAATAGGAGAAAAAGAGGGCGCAATGAGGGGCCTCTTTTTTTTGGGACACCCTGTAGTAAAGATTGCTTATTATAATAGTATGCTCTCATGTAAAATTGAGTTAGCTTGAAATTCCCTTGGACAAGGAACTGCTAATTTTCTTGTTGTAACCCGTATGAAACGCGGGGAGCTGAAGCTGATCCTGGCTGCGAAGGTAATTGTGGAATGTCTAGGGTGTGTGCTTCTTAGCTGCAAGTCCCTGTATTGTTGTTTAATGGTTTGTGGAATGATGTGAGGCCGTAGTGGTCAGCGACAACCTGTAAAGTGTGCTGAGACTTGTGCAATGTATAGGCATTGTGCCTGTGCGTAGCGCACCATAAATCACTGCACTTTTTTATTATAATATACTTACTTGTCAGCAGTTAGTTTCAGCCATTGTCTACACACACATGCTGCAGTCAGGAGTTCACTAGCAGACATATGTTGAAATATCTTCATAAGCAGTTCCTCCGGCATGCTGAAAAGAGAATTACCAAAATGTAAATTAGTCATATTTCATAAGTCGTTGATCACTATAACATATTTCTACACTGGTTCAAATTTTAATCAAGAATGTTCAGATACATTTTAAACTAGCTAGATCAAAAATTTTCAAAACTTAAAAGAGTACCATATATCAGTACATTGGAAAACATTTTTTTACATATTTGTGTATATACCGGTATGCACCAATGGTTATTTATATACATGTGTATGTATGTGGGGGTGTGTCTGTGATTGTGCTTTTTTGCATCTATTAGATATTATTCCTCTCTTATAATGCCATCTTAATTGCATAGTTTGTCTCAAAGCCCATCCCAAATGAAAACCTAACACAGATTGCGGATTTTTTCTTAGGTTTTTTTTTTTACTTTGAAATTTTTTTATCTGTGAGACGAGCTTTTTGACAGGAATAGACCAACTTTTCATCTCTGAAGGAGGTTTTACTGTAGTCAAGATGAAGAATTTTATTGAGATTTACTATTGAGGCTATTTTGATATCTTACAATGTCAGATGTGAAATTTTTGTCCGGTAGATTTGGAAATAAAATAAAACAGTGAAAAAATATACTCATTTAAAAAATGTGCGCAGGGGCTTTGAGACAACCAATTAAATTAAGATAGCCCTAATGTTTAGTAGTGTAGCTAATTAAGTGACAATAACACACTAATTTGGCAAATTAATTATTTGTCCATGATTCCTACCTTTCCATGGTGGGTTTACGATAGTAACCTCTACTAATGTTCTTAGGCTGTAGCGACTTTGCATTTGACGATTTCACAGGTACATTCCTTGGTTTGATATCCTTTGCACTCTGACCCGGTGAAGCAACTTGCCTTTGACCTTTGCTTGAGGGCGACATTCTTGCAGGACTGTTTGATGTTCTTTTTGGTGACCTGTTATTGACAAAGCAATGAAAGAATTTAAAATACCTCTGTCGTAAGTGTCTTTAAAACCTACCTACTTTTTATTTTGTACAGGGAGTTTGCTTCTGTGACAGCCAAATTGAAGCCTTTGACAGACCATGCTGAAATTAAAATTATATCTGTAACCATTTCTATCAATTCAGAAGTAGATCAAATTCCAAAATTTCCATGAAAAGTAAAAAAAAAAGTTGAGTCATTTTAGCAGTCTTCTTTCATATTTCACATAACTGTAATTTAATTACCATAAACTCTGAGGCACCAATGTTAGGGGGTCCAGGATGGTCAATGGGGGGGGGGCATTGAGACTATACATTGTAATTTGCTAAAAATGGGCTGATTTGGCATGATTTCGATCAATTTTAGGGAGGTGGCACTCCACGCCCCCCTTTCTGGATCCGCCCCTGAATGTAAATTTTGTAATGTAAAGTAAACAGATGATGAATTGTAGTTCCATCAGGTTTGCTGATCATACAAATTTCTAAATTATGTCCACAAGTCAAAACCAAAATTGATTTTACTCAATTTGATAATGAGGATCATGTCATTGAAGATGGAAAGTAAGACAACAAGAAAGCAGTTTCCTAGGGAAAGTGGACTGATCATTTCTGATGAATTCTACAAATAAGATGGGTGATATATCAAGACTGTGAGAAAAATCACTTTTGGGTTTTGACAGACCAAACTTGAAATTTTCAATGGATGATGCAGACTTAGTTCTAGCAGAAGAATCTTCAGTAATTTAAGATAGGAAATTTTCAAATAATTTATTAACAGTTCAACAAAAGCAAGACTTACCCATATCGAACAGGTGAATCACCGTTAGATTTAGCACCACTCTTGTGTGACTTGAGGTAACTCTTCAGTTGGTTATTGTGCCTGCTGCTTGCCATTGTCTTTATTTGGATTTGTCTGTAGTTTAAAATAAATTCATAATGTCATTGACTGACTGAGTAAAAGATAAAATTGTTCTATCTAGAAAAGAATTACTAACAATTGACCAAAATGATTTATAACATTTTGGGGAACTGCTAAATTAAGAAAGCATCTGATATGACTGATATAGGGATTTATAGCATTTCAATTCCAAACCTATTATAAGTTCCTTACTCATTCGAATCAAATCTAGAGTATGTTTCAGGGACTGTCTTTTGAGGAGAGCGAGAGCAATCGCTATCTACTGCTCTCTTTAAATATACATGTAGGGGAGTGATTTTTAGCTCTCCTTAGTTGACCATTCTCTCCTTGTAGGCTCCAGTTATAACTTATGAGCTATTTAATTAATGCTCTCCTGCAAATTCCAAAAGACAGTCCCTGATGTTGCTATCATTTTTCGGTCCATCAGCGGTGATAATGTTGAAATTGGGATGAAAGTTATTTTGATGTGTCAACTGTATCGTTGAGTAAAGATTGCCTATTTTCATTTTGAACAATCCAAAATTTTGTTGAAGTACAATTTTAGCAACATTTTTGATGCAATTGCCCGTCCTGATCGGTTGTGTTTACCTCCAAACTTAACTTCTATTGCTGTACAGTACACGGTGTCATGCTTCAGCGAATCCAACCAGATTTCCAATGCAACGGTCTCTAGCCTCGAATGTGAAGCGCATTGATTAATATCAAATTTGTGGCTAGACCCGGGTGGTTTTAAGTTAGTGACCAAAACAGGGGTCTAGGGGGCAGCGCCCTGTGGTGGGTGTTGCAAGGGAAATTGCCAGGGAAATTGTGCATTTCTGAACTTGTACCATCACATGCGATTTGGTGCATATTTTTTCTTTCTCTCTCTCACTCTCTCTTTGTGATTCATACCCCGGGGTGCTGCAGCCAACAATTTGACAAAGCACCCCCTGGATCCGTGCATGCATGATGGTACAAAGTCTAGGCCCACACAGCTCAAATGAATTGAGTCATTCCACTTCCAGGATCGGGGTTCGGTCATCGTCTGTGCAAGTCGCATTTTCAGATAGCTCCGGGCTATTTTTAACGATTATGTTCAGCCATCTAAGTTTCCTGAGTTCATAATCTGACTTTTAACTGTTCCAAGCTTACGCTGGGCCGTGCATTTTTGCACTTTTAACTATTCTTCGAGTTATTTTGGACATTTTTGATGTAACACAGTGTTGTAAATTTTCGCGCGTCGCCATTTTGATGTACTGTATACTTCGTCGTGTATAAAATTTAGTGAACTTTTTAACTTTCGGCAAAGTCTTTGGATATTTTAATCGCTGTTTTGTGCCTGGATATCATTTTAAATGGGGAATCTACGCATTTCATTAGCTGTTTTGACTTATATGTGCTTTTTAAAGAAGATTGTAGTGCCTCTGGACATCTCATCAGCTGTACAACTCAACCCGCCCACCATATTGGATTTAGAACATGGGCGTCTCCATCCTTTTTTGATTCAACGTTGAACATCAAAGAAGAAATGCCAGTGAGTCTGTTCCATTTTTCTCTTTTGTCATCAACAAGCCACAACAACCGTTTTGCCATTAAGAACTTGAATAGTACCACCCATCTGAGTTCGCTCATGTTAATGTTATCTGGGGATATCAACATCAACCCTGGTCCATATGCCCCCAAGTACCCGTGTGGTGTTTGTAACAAGGCTGTGAAATGGAAGCAACAAGCCATCGAATGTGAAGGCTGCAGTGTATGGTATCATAAACAATGTTTGAATATGAGTGACGAAGTGTTTGAAGCTTTACAAAATCATGTTTCTTACACCTGGATTTGTACCGCATGTGGCATTCCAAATTTTGCCTCGTCCCTTTTTGACTTTACAGACAGTTTCGATTTATCAAACCCATTTGACCCATTGGCTGCATCGCCTGATACTAGCATGGATTCCTTAAACCTTGAAAACCTGGAGCTTAGAGATGTTCACCATCCTACCTCTAGCCCCAAGCGTTCTGTTAGTCAAAGAAGTAAAGCCAAGCAGAAATCTAAGTGCAAGCCCATCAAGTTTCTTAACATAAACTGCCAGAGTGTTAAAGCAAAAAATTACCGTTTTCTGGTGATGCTCGACACAGAAAACCCGGACGTTATTACAGGTACAGAATCGTGGCTAAATAGTAATATTGCCACTGGTGAAGTAATCCCATCATGCTACCAAGTTTTCAGAAATGATAGGAGTGGTGGCGACTCACATGGGGGTGTTTTCATCGCTGTTAAAGACAATCTCATCGCAAATGAGGAGACGGACCTTATGACAGAAACAGAAAGCCTATGGGTAAGCATTCGCATGCAGGGAATGACGCCTATGTATGTGGGAGTTTTCTACCGTTCGCAAGTTACCAATACTGACTATGTGAAACAGCTTGATAGTGCTCTTAGTAAAATTCCACCGCAAGCTTCAGTGTGGTTGTTGGGAGATTTCAACCTTCCGGATGTCGATTGGGAAATTTTCAAGTTCAAGCCGGGAGGTCGCTATGCTGGACCCAGCAAAGCAATGCTGGAAATTGCGCTTGATTTCAATTTACATCAACAAGTGAAAGAGCCAACTAGACTAGACAGTATTCTTGATTTGTGCTTCACGAACTCGCCATCTTTTGTGGAAAGCGTGGTGGTTATTCCTGGTATTAGCGACCATGAAGCGGTGATTGTAAATGCTTCTGTGAAACCAAAGTTAGTTCGACCAGTCAAACGCAAGATTTTTCTCTACAAGAAAGCCAAGTTTGACGACATAGGGGACAAGATTAAGTCTTTCGACGAGAAGTTGACTCCTGACTATATTAACGCTAAGACTGTTAATGAACTTGTGACTGAATTTAATCAAGTTATCCTGAATTCTATGGATGAATTTGTGCCTTCCAAAATGACTTCTTCAAGATGGAAGTTACCGTGGATCAACAATTCAATTAAGAAAGATATTTGTAAAAAGAAACGCCTTTTTAATAAAGCAAGAAACATGGCTCCACAGCTGCCTGGGATGCCTTCAAACATTTTCGTAGACAAACAGACCGTAAAATCCGTAAAGCAAAGCGAGAGTATGTTCATGATATCATCGGCGGTAGTCTAGAGAGTAACAACACTAAACCGTTCTGGAATTTCATCAAATCAAAGAAGCAGGAGGTGTTTGGCGTCTCATCTTTGACTTCTTCTGATGGTACCAAAGTCTGCTCTGCTAAAGACAAAGCTAATGTGCTTAACAACTAATTTTGTTCAGTATTTACCGACGAGGACAAAAATAATTTTCCTAATATGACGGACTCAGAATTTCCTGATTTACCAGATATTGTCGTTAACACGCATGGTGTTGAGAAACTTTTGCAAGATGTGAATCCAAATAAAGCTTCGGGCCCAGACGCTATACCAGCGAAGATTTTGAAAGTTTGCGCCTCTTCAATAGCTCCTGTGTTAACCAAGATTTTTCAAAAATCGCTTGATTCGGGATGTTTACCTGATGCCTGGCTTGATGCTAACGTAACTCCGCTTCATAAGAAAGGTGATAGAAGTAACCCTGGAAATTACAGACCAATTTCGTTGACATCAATTCCTTGTAAGATTTTGGAGCATATCCTGCATCACCACATCATGAATCATTTTGATCAACATCACATATTGGTTGACGTGCAACATGGTTTTCGTAAAGGACGTTCTTGTGACACTCAATTATCTGCTCTTGTTGACGACCTTGTTAAGATTTTGGATGATAAAGGCCAGGCGGACCTAATTATTATGGATTTCAGCAAGGCGTTTGATTCAGTGCCCCACCAACATCTTTTGATGAAGCTTCATCATATGGGAATCAGAAACAACACATTGAAGTGGCTTGAGTCTTTCCTTACTTGTCGTCACCAGCAGGTGGTTTTGGAAGGAGTTTCGTCCACCAGAGCTAGTGTTACGTCGGGGTCCCCAAGGTACAGTCTTGGGACCCCTACTGTTTTTGGCATACATTAATGATTTGCCGTCTAAAGTTCACTCAAAGGTCAGACTTTTTGCGGACGATTGTATTCTCTACAACAGAATACAATCCACCGAGGATTCCGAGAAACTCCAAGAAGATCTTGATGCTTTAGTCAAGTGGGAGAGAGACTGGCAGATGTCTTTTAATTCTTCCAAGTGCTTCAGTATGAGAGTCACTCACAAGAGGAATCCAGTTACCAAGAATTACAAGATGGGTCACCATATCCTCGAGGAGGTGAAACATCACCCGCACCTCGGCGTTGAACTTAGCAATGATTTGAAATGGTCTACTCACATCAATCAAACTGTTACCAAGGCTAATAAAATGCTGGGCTTGCTGAAGAGAAACATATACTACTGCAACAACAGCACTAAGTCTATTGCCTACAAGTCCCTGATAAGACCCAAGCTAGAGTACTGCTCCGGGATCTGGGATCCACAGCACAAATCAGATGGGGATAAGTTAGAAAGAATCCAAAAAAGAGCTGCCAGGTTTACTGTTGGCGACTACAGCAGGGAGTCTAGTATCACTAAAATTCTTGCTGATTTAGAGTGGGAACCTCTTCAGGACCGTAGGACCAAATTACGCTTGACGACCATCTACAAAGAAACTCACGGGTATATACCAAGTAACATCAAATGTCATCTTCGAGATACAAATTCATCCAGTCAACCCAGGACCAGGCAATCGGGGGCCTTATCTTACAACATTATCACCACAAACAAAGACTGTTATAGGCACTTGCTATATCCAAAGACTATTCGCAAATGGAACCAACTCGACCAGAACCTACGCACCGCACCCGACGTCAAAACCTTCAAGACCAATCTAGAAACCATCAACATCAAGACGCTGACTTCAAAGGCCCACTTTAATATTTAACCGCGACTTTGCACATGACCCCCCCAACGTATGTGACAACCAGAGATGGTGATTGTACGTGACCAGACAGATACAGATACAGATACATAAAGTATTATTCAGATTTCCTTTTACAAATTAAGCGTACTGCTAGCCGTCCAGCGTATTATTTTGCACATGGTCCAATGCACACGCTTGACGTCGCGCACGTATACGCAATGGTTAATTTGTAAAAGGAAATCTGAATAATACTTTAGCCCTGGAGTTTCAATTTAGAACAGGAACAACCTCGACCGAGAGAATATGTCGACAGGCATGACAGGAAACGAAACTAAAGTATAAGTTGCATGGGGCAAATTGTTGAAAAGTCACCATATTTTTTCCTATACCATTGGTTTTAATAGGGGTACGCAACCGTGCTTGATTGAATTCAGATCTGTGGCACTGCACGGCAGCCATCTTCAGTGCTTTGTCATCCAGCCTGCTGAATTCTGCTACCTGCCGCCCGCGGCCATCTTTGCCCGGGAAAATATTATTTGCATTCATGGATGTTTAACAACATGTTTTCTTCAGGGAAATCTCTGCCTGCAACCAGACAGGGTCTAATTCTGCATAAAGCGGGCAACGTTATTTCTATAGATCTGCTGCGCATTCAAATTGCATTGTATTGCATCGTAATTTCATTTGTGTCTATGCTAATTATGTTTACACAACATGAACTCACGTGTTTTCAAGCAAATTCGCCGATAATAGGTGATCAAAAGCGATCGGAATGTTACAAAAGTACAGATCGCATTCAGCTTACTTCATATGAGATGATCTTGGGAAAAATACGGCATAATTTGTCTTGGTGCTTGCGGAATGCCATGCAGTAAAATATTAAAACGTTGCGGCAATTCATGATTGACAACTAGCAATCGGCCTGTCCTTCGTATCCTCCGCTGTCAATTTCTTATCCACTCACTAATCCTCACAAAAGCTTTGTGTTGATTACGTAATGTGTGGAGGCAGATTGCAATAAGTACAATGAAATAATGAGTAGGGCGGGCTCCGAGGCGGGTTTCTTGTTCATCTTACGTAACAGTATTGTTCTCCAAAAACCCCGGAAGCTTGTCGTTTGGAGCTCTAGCTGAAATACAGCAAGATAATGTAAGATAGTAAATGTAAACCTGTATTTTAGCTAGAGTATCTCGAGCTACCTGCAACCTTCCACTGGGCGTTATTGGTGTTTGCTACATCACATATAGCAAACAGGGTTTTGTATTTTCCAACTTCAAAGTACCTTCCTGCCAACTCGACCAGTATTCCGGTAAGGTTTTTAGGCTTTGAAAATATTGTCAACATTAGCATATCGGAACTTTTCCAGATTAGAGAAGGAACCCATTACGTATCATGTAGATTGCAAATGTGTATTCATCAACAAGCTCCTGACCATGGTTCATTTAGTGTGAACTATTTTAAGAGTCCTGTTTGGAAGACAGAACAATTGAACTTAAAGAACTTTGCCTTAGGCCATGTGAAAGACACGCCCCAGTGTAACTAGTGCAAGATCCAATAAGTACATTCACATGCCAGCTGCTTATTACTGCATTATTCTGAGTGGTGACGAGAAATTAACCCAGGGCCCACAGATGGTGTGAGTAACTTTTGTGAAAGCTGCAACCAGATTTTCCGTGTTAATGCTCGTAAATTGCATTGTCAGGATTGTGGGGCGTGGCTGCATATTAAGTGTGCTGATGTAAAGGACAGTGTTTATAACAAACTTAAAAAGAATGGTGATATATGGTACTGCATAAATTGTAGTGCACCTTGCGCAGACTGTACAAACCCAGTCCTCAACAACCACAAGGGCATCCAATGTGACAAGTGTGATCTCTGGTTTCATGCACATTGTATTGATATGAGCGACATCACATATCTGAATTTTACATCTTCAAATGACCAGTGGTCATGCTCACCCTGTCAAATAAAGGAAAACTTGACTTATCCTGACTTAGAAAGTGACAATGAAGTGGACAATGAAAGTATTCATGTTTCTGCCCCAAGTGAAACTCCACCAACCAATAATGGACATAATAGTAACCAAACAAAGAAACAGAACTGTGTAAAAAATAAACTCAAAGTAATTTTGGTCAACTTCCAGGATGTGAAAGGGAAGGCTGCGGACGTGGCTTCACTCATTGACCTTCATGAACCCGACATAATCTGTGGAACCGAGACATGGCTTAACAGCGATGTGAGTAGCAGTGAAATTTTCCCGGATTCATATGTTGTGTTCAGGAAAGACCGTGTGACAAATACCACAGGTGGCGGAGTACTACATGCTGTCAAAAAAGAGCTGGTGGCTATGCAGCTGCAAGATTCATCAGACTGCGAAGTTATTTGGTCCGAAATCCAAGTGAAAGGGCAGAAGCCTCTCGTCGTCAGTACTTTTTATCGCACAAAGGAAGATGATCAAGGTTATCGAGTTGATGAACTTGCATCGTCAATTGCCAGACTTGGAAATAAAACCAATACGCATCATATCATGGTGAATGGAGACTTTAATTTACCCATCATTAATTGGGATAACCATGCCATCACTCCCAGAGGTGGTTATAGTACGCAGGCTGCAGAAAAATTGGTGAAATTGGCTGAAGATCATGGTATTAATCAGACCGTCACTGAACCAACTCGTACCCAGGGGGATACGAAAAATATCTTAGACTTGGTTTTTTCAAATAATAGTCCTTCAATTTACAAGACTTCTGTTGTGGACGGAATAGCTGATCATGACATAGTTGTGGTAGAGGTGAACGTGACGCCTACTCGAAAGAGGAAAGTCAAGAGAAGGGTATTTCTCCGAGACAAAGCAGATGTTGATGCTATTTCAAGCTCCCTGAGAGACTCTTTTTCTGAGTATAAGAGACAAACTGCTGAAAGTTCTGCAGAGGCTAAGTGGACTTGGTTCCACGAGGAGATCTGCCAACTCATGGACAAGTATGTGCCGCACAAGATGACGTCCTCTCGTTACAATCTCCCTTGGTTCAATAAAGCTCTCAAACGCCAGTGCTAAAAGAAGCAAAGGTTATATAACATCGCCAAAGCCTCTGGCAGGAGGAGTGATTGGGACCATTACAACAAATACAGAAAACAAGTGCAACGAAACCTGCGTTCTGCAAGATTGCATTACAACAAAGACAATTTAGAAACTGCCATTCAAGACAACCCAAAAGCTTTTTGGAGCTACATTAAGAACTTGCGTAAGGAAGACAATGGTGTTGCTGATTTACATCATAATGGCGAATTGATCACAGACAGTATTGCTAAAGCGGAAATCTTGAACCAACAATTTGCCAGCGTTTTTACAACCGAGAACACAGACCCGTTACCCGATCTAGGTGATTGTCCTTATGAACCTATCTCTCCGCTGATCATTTCCAATGAGGGAGTTCTGAAACAGCTGAAAGAACTGAATGGTGCAAAAGCGCAAGGACCTGACGAGATACCCCCTGGTTCTTGAAGTTGATGTCTGTGGATATTGCGCCGTACGTAACTGACATCTTTCAAGTATCTGTCAACACTGGTAGAGTCCCTGCATTGTGGAAGCAAGCTAATGTCACCCCAGTCTTTAAAAAAGGCAAGAGAGGAGAGGCTGCAAACTACCGCCCTGTATCATCAACTGTTGTTGTCAGCAAGATCTTAGAACACATCATTTCAAGCCACATCATGAAGTATGCTGAAGCAAATGCTATCCTCAGTAATAACCAACATGGTTTTAGAGCACGCAGGTCAACAGAAACTCAGCTTATTTTGACTGTAAATGATATTAGTAAACATCTTGAGAATGGCAAGTTGGTGGACATGTCGATATTAGACTTCACAAAAGCATTCGACAAGGTGCCCCATAGAAGACTCATTCACAAACTTTGTCACTATGGAATGTCTGGACAGATTGCCAATTGGATTGAAAATTTCCTCAGTGAGAGAACTCAACGGGTGATGGTTGAAGGAAAATGCTCCAAGTTGGCTCCAGTTCTTTCAGGTGTGCCACAAGGGACGGTACTTGGTCCGATCGCATTTTTGTTCTACATTAACGATTTAGCTGCCAACATTTCATCGCAAGTTCGCCTGTTTGCAGACGATTGTCTGTTATACACTGCCACAACTGCTGATGAAGTCTCTCAGTCACTCCAAGAAGATCTTGTAAAACTAGAGAAATGACTAAATGACTGGCTCATGTCATTTAACCCCAGCAAATATGTCACAATGACAATAGGTACCAGAAATCCACCTAAGCATATTTACAGTTTCTGTGGTGAGCAGCTACAATCTGTCGATTCTCACCGCTACCTGGGGGTATATTTCAATAACACCTTAACCTGGAATGATCATGTCCGGGAAGTATGTAAGAAAGCACAAAGAGTGCTAGGCTTAGTTCGCCGCAACTTGTGGGGATGTAACGTCCATGTCAAATCTACGGCATATTCCACCCTCATCAGACCATTGCTGGAGTACGCAGCTAGTGTGTGGGACACTCCAATCCAATCAAACAACAACCAGCTTAATAGAGTTCAACGGCAAGCAGCACGGTTCTGTAAAAATAACTACAGCAGAGAGGAGGGTACTGTTACAAAAATCTTGGCTGAACTAGAGTGGCAACCATTAGAGACCCGACGAAAGATCAAGAAAGTATCCATGCTTTACAAGATCCGGCATGGGCTTGTCGACATTTCACTTGGAAGTCACCTTGTTCACCAAACCAGAGAAACCAGGGGGCACAACAAAAAGTTCCGCCAGATCCGTTACAAAACCAGACGCTATGGGGATACATTTTTTCCATCTACCATTGTCGCCTTCAAGATCCAAGTCAACAAAGAATTATGCAACTAAAAATTTTCAATTTAACCTGCACGTCCATCCAAGTCATGCTCTTTTAGTCAAGGTTGCTGACGACGACAGATACAGATACACTTCGTGCAAGATGGCGTACGTGTCGGGCGCTATGGATATTATGGAGTAGACATTAGCATCGGACGGGCGTAGGGTAGCGGCAGATTGTGTGGGGTGACCCCTCATCTTGCTTCTGATTCATTTTGTTCTGCATTTTTGTGGTTATGGCTTCCGTACCTGTGAGTACACTATCTCTATTTATCATCACCTGGATGATGGTTCGTCCGGCGACGCCATGGTCACATGACGAGCGAGCGGGAAGTGTAAACAATGGAAACGGTATAAGATACGCATACAAGAGAGATTGTACAGACATGACAGGTTTAATCTCAGAGTTCATGTTCAAATATGTGCCTACTCATTGCCTTAATGAAGCAAAAAATTCATTCATACAGGTATATAATGGTTCAAATAAACCGAACAAATCTGCTTTATTGTATATATGTATGCTGGTAATAGTGCAGGCACATGATTGCCATCCTAATCCAGGGCCGACGCCCAGTGTTGATGTAACTATGGGTTCCAGTGAAAATGCTTCCGATTCCCAATTTCCCTGCCCTATGTGTCACAAAGCGTGTTTGTGGGGGGAACGTGCGATATGCTGTGACCACTGTGACGGGTGGTATCATGTGGAGTGTTTGGGTATGAATACTACAAACTTTGAAGTGTTTGCTGAGAACAGCAAGATAACTTGGATTTGTTGGCATTGTAACATGCCAAACTTTTCCAGTAGCTTATTTGAATCAGGGGCTATTGAACTTGCCAATAGTTACAGCACGCTGGAGTCACTGGATACAACAAATAAAACAGATGAAGATTTCTGTATTAGATCACCAATTGCAACATCCTCTCCCCAAAACAAAAACACCACTAAAGAACGCATACAGGTGAACAAAGACAATAAAACTGGAACTAAAGAAAAGTCCAACAAAAGAAAACAAGCTAGTAAAAGAAATAACCGCCCGATAAAAACACTGGTCATAAATTTCCAAAGCATACGAGATAAGGTAGCCGAGCTGACGGTGTGCCTGGAAACACATGACCCGGATGTTGTTATCGGTACCGAAACTTGGTTGGGTCCCAACACCCAAAGTAGTGAGGTTTTTCCATCAAACTACACGGTTATTAGAAAAGACAGGGAACCAAATCAGAAAAACCAGAAATTTTATGGTGGCGTGTTAATTGCTATTAAAAATGATATAATCGGTGTGCATAGAGCTGATTTAGACACTGATTGCGAGGTTCTTTGGGCTCAAATTGAAGTTGTTGGTGCCAAACCAATCATCATCGGGGCTTTTTACAGGCCTCCAGACTCAGATTTGGCGTACTTGAGTAAATTTAGAGAATCCATTGATAAGATCAATAAAAACCAATTTGGCCATGTTTGGATAGGGGGCGACGTGAACTTGGGTGACATTCATTGGCCAACCCAGACCGTCAAAAAAAAAAAAAAAAAAATTGCTCTGTGTAAAGAGATGATAAATCTGGCCAATGACTTTGGCTTGGACCAGCTCATTGATAGACCAACAAGGAAGAAAAAACCTTAGACCTTTTCTTCACCTCAAATCCTACTTTGGTTGTCAAGGCAACAACCGTCCCTGGGATGAGCGATCACGACGGCATTCCATCAGTCGTTATAGATATTTGTGTTAAAAAATCAAAACCGCACCCTAGGAAGGTGTTTATGTACCACAGAGCTAACACCGAAGGTTTGAAGGCAGATGCACTGAAGATTAGTGAGGAATTTGAGCGTAAAAATCTTACAGTGATGGATGCAGACGACCTATGGTGTGAGTTCAAGGTTAAGGTGCAAACATCAATTGAACAACATGTTCCTTCAAAAATAGTAAGGAAAAACAACACAACCCCTTGGATATCGCAAAAAATCAAGCGATATCAGAGACGAAAGCAGAGAGCGTACAATACAGCAGTTAAGAGAAACACACAGGATCTAGAACAAGTATTATGAATTAAGAAAGTTTGTCAAAAAAGAAACAAGAAGAGCTTACAGAAAACACATTCACGATACATGTTTGGAGTCTACAAAACAGCTTTATAGTTTTATCAAATCATTAAACAATGATAATACAGGAATTTCTGCCCTGAGAGAACCATCATCGGGGAACTTGGTTTCTGAAAGTAAACAAAAAGCTGATATTCTAAACAGTCAATTCATGTCCCAATTCACTCATGATCAGGAGGATTTGAAAAATATGCCTGAAATGCCTGATAGTGAAATCCCTTCTATGCCGGATTTTGAGATCAACGAAGAAGGAGTGATCAAGTTGCTTGAAGAACTGAATCAGAACAAAGCAACAGGCCCAGACGGAATTTCCGCTAAATATCTGAAATTAACCGCAAAAGAAATTGGTTTGGCTTTAAAAATCATTTGCCAGCTTTCTTATGATAGTGGTATTGTTCCCAGTGACTGGCTGATTTCAAACATTTCTCCAATTTTTAAAAAAGGGACAAGACAAACCCAGCAAATTATAGATCTGTAAATCTAACTTCAGTTAGCAGCAAGGTTTTTGAACATATCCTAAAATCTAACATCATGAAACATCTGGATAGACATGGTATCTTGTTAAATCAACATGGTTTTCGCAATCTTGCGAGACTCAGTTAATTAACACAATACAAGAAATAGCTACCCACCTTGATCAAAAACAACAAGTGGATATTATAATCATGGATTTGAAAAGGCGTTCGATAAGGTGCCGCACTCAACGCTTGCTACTGAAGTTGGATAATTATGGTATTCGGGAAAAACACTCGAATGGACCAAGGCATTTTTAACACAACGGAAACAACGCGTTGTTGTGGACGGTCAGTGCTCGGATTGGGTAGACGTTAAATCTAGTGTCCCACAGGGCACAGTTACTGGTCCACTGGACTTCCTCATTTTTATTAATGATTTGCCCCAGAACTTAACATCTTCTGTGAAATTATTCGCAGATGACTGCGTTGTTTACAGAAAAATTAGCGGATCTGAGGATGCCGATATGTTACAAAAAGATCTGAACACTCTTCCTGGCAGTCTAAATGGCAAATGAAATTTAATGCCAAAAATGCTTTGTCCTCAAAATTACACATGCAAGAAAGCAATTAGAGTACAAATACACCTTAAACAATACATCATTATTAGCAGAAGTTAGCAGTACCCATACCTGGGGGTAACATTAAACTCAAAGCTAACTTGGAACTCACACATTAATAATACAGCAGCAAAGGCAAATAGAACTCTGGGATTTATTAAGAGGAACCTGTATTCATGTTCTAGACAAAAAAAACCTAGCATACAAATCTCTCATCCGTCCAGGTATGGAGTATTGTGGATCCGTGTGGGACCCACATACACAGGAACTCATACAAAAGCTCGAAGGAGTGCAGAACCGGGCAGCAAGATTTGTAATGGCAGATTACGAACGGTACAGCAGCGTGACATCAATGAAAGAAGAGCTTGAGTGGGAGCCTCTTGAAGATCGGAGGAAGACAACAAGAATTTCAGTCTTCCAGCAAGCTCTGATGGGTCACCTCGCCATTCCAATGCATAATATCCTGCGCCCCGTCCAACGCGCCTCACGACATAGTCGATTCACACAACTACCAGCATCAAAAAACTGTTTAAAATACTCATTCATGAACCGCACAATTAAGGACTGGAATAACCTACCATACCAAATCACAGACATAGAAGACAAGGACAAGTTTAAATCATCAGTCAAACAGCACATCAAAGATAAAGAAAGCAAGAAATAAGCAACCAAAGCATCTGCAGATTAGCACCACCCTGCTCGCGTGACCCCTTCCCAGGGGCGTTGGGCAGTCCTTAATAGACGAGTGCTTGTGCGGGGTTCACGTCGTCGTATTTTCTTGTCCCAATTTATCCACGTTTTTCAGCTTTGTGGATAATTTTATGCTTCTTACTACCACCTAAAGTGAAGCTATACCATCATAGACGTACTTAAAGTGGTTTTTGTTTCAATTTTGAGCCATCCTTGAATGCTTTTTGTGCCTTAACTTTTCAACTACTTTGGCCCACAACCAAGCCTGTTGAATTTTGCACCGGGAAGATGGCGCCTCAGACATGGAGTAAACTCACACCTGTTGGGTAACTGGTCTCGGGTATGGTCACTGGGGAGCAGCGGTAATCCAGGTGAGATCCAACCATTCTTCCTTTCTTCATAATGGATGTCAAAGCAGTTTTTATATTGTATGCTGTTGGTATTCTACTATATACTACAGTGAACTCGTATGCAAAATTAGTAAATGAAAGTTACATTGTGCAAGATGATGATATTTACCCTGGAAACAACTTCAAGATAAACAGTTCCATGACATCGGTAATAGATAGTGCCAATCACTTCCAGGTGTTACTTTACAACTCCCATAAGTGTAACATTGACGTAGTAAGATCTGATAAAAATGTGTTGCTGCATTTCTTGTGTACTTTTCTGCTTCTTCAAGCTGGCGACCTTGAAACTAACCCTGGGCCACGCCCTTTGAAGTATCCATGCCAAGTATGCAAGCTTGCATGCAAGTGGGGACAGCAGGCTATTAGATGCGATACATGCTGTAAGTGGTATCACAAGGATTGTATGTTAATGACTACAGATGAATATATTAGCTTAAATAAAACTGAAGCTTCATGGATTTGTTGTGCATGTGGCACGCCCAACTTCAGTCTCAGCATCTTAGGCGGGTTCTTTGACTTTACGCATTCCAACTCTTTTGAACCTTTGTCTAACACCACCATTGATGAAACTGAGCTGTGGATGGGAGCCCCGTCAGCTACTTCCTCTCCAAAGGTTGTTAACCCTAACGGCGCCAAGAGACGTACTTCTTCGTTGAAGTCAACGTGTACTACATCCTCCTCAAAACACAGAAAGAACATCATAGGCAAGAAACTCAAGGTGATTGTTGTGAACTGTCAAAGCATCAAGAATAAGACAAGGGAACTGGAGAACCTTATTGAATCCTCAGATCCTGATATCATCATGGGAACTGAATCCTGGTTGACTCCGAATATTCTTGATGGTGAAATTTTCCCTGAAAATTATGGGGTCATCCGTAAGGACCGTACTTCTGGAAGAGGACATGGTGGAGTTTTCATAGCTTACCGAAATGACCTCATACTTACGCACCGTCCTGATTTGGATGCAGATTGCGAAATAGTGTGGGCTCAACTCCAGATGAAGGGTACCAAATCAGTGTTCTTGGAATGTTTCTACCGACCACCGGATGATGGTTCAAGCAGCTTAGAGCAACTTGACAAGTCCCTCGCCAGTCTCCATGGAAGTGTTAAATCTCCGAATGTGTGGCTAGGCGGTGATTTCAACGTGGGGGATATTGATTGGAGTACGACCACTGTCATGAAGTATGCCAATAAGAGTGCACTCTGCCACCAGTTACTGGAAATCACCACCAGTAATAACTTGACTCAGATGGTTACGCAGCCCACGCACCGCACAGAAGATGCTGAAAGCCTTATTGACTTATTTTTGACTACAAATCCAACAACAGTACAAGATATCTTTCATATGCCAGGCCTCGGTGCATGCAAACATGACACAATCCTGATAGCAGTTGACATCCAGCCTCAACGTTCAAAGACACCACCACGAAAGATCTTCCTGTACAGAAAGATGAACACAGAAGAACTAATAAATGATGCTCATGAGTTCTGCTCATCCTTCCTCAACTCAGACCCTGAACGGAACTCTGTTGAAGACAACTGGATCCAGTTTAGAGACTGTGTAATGAAGATGGCTAAGGATCACATTCCCATGAAGACCATCAGAGCTAGTAGTGATCTTCCGTGGATGACAAGGGAATTGAAGCACATACGGCAGAAAAACCGTGGCACAAGAAAAGCAAAGAATCTAACAGCAGCGCGTGTGGGAGAAGTACATCCATCTCCAGAAGTTAGTCAAAACTAAAATGAGGAGCTGTTACAACCAATACATTAGCAACATCCTTGGACCAAAAATGGAAGAGAATCCGAAGATTTTCTGGCGCCACGTCAAACGAGGCATAAAGAGAGATAACAGCAGTGGAATGTCAACTCTTCGCCACAACGGACAATTGACGTCAGATACAACAGGGAAATGTGAAATTTTGAACTCAGTATTTCAAATCGGTATTTACAACAGAGGATACCACCTGCATACCCGAGAAAGGTCCTAGCCCTTTTCCTCCTATGCCAAACTTCAAGATCACGGTACCAGGAGTGGAGAAGTTGCTCTCCGAGCTCAATCCTTCAAAAGCCGCTGGGCCAGATGGAATTCCCAGTCGTATTTTGAAGACGCTTGCTCCTCAACTTGCACCAGTGTTGACATTCATATACAACCAATCTCTTCAATCAGGAGTTTTACCGCAAGATTGGAAATCAGCCAACATTACACCAATCTTCAAGAAGGGAGATAGAGCGGACGCTAAAAACTACAGACCTGTGTCGTTGATTTAGTATTTCCTGTAAAACCATGGAACATGCCATCCACAGCCAAATCATGAATCATCTTGACCACCATCGTATCTTATCTGACCAGCAACATGGATTTGAAACGGCGTTCATGTGATACACAGCTGCTAATCACACATCATGATCTCAGCAGTGCCTTGGACCAGAGAAAGAGCGTGGATGTCATCATACTCGACTTCACAAAGGCATTTGACACCGTGCCTCATCTCCGCCTCCTCTCCAAACTCAAGTACTACGGCATAAACAATCAGCTGCTGTCCTGGATATCATCCTTTCTTCAAGACCGATCCCAGAGAGTAGTGCTAGAAGGTAGAACTTCATCTGCAGTTTCCGTCGACTCTGGAGTTCCACAAGGAACGGTCCTTGGACCGCTCCTTTTTCTTCTCTACATCAACGACTTACCAGAGGTGTTAACATCAACAGCACGCGTCTATTTGCAGATGATGCCCTTGTATACCGAACCACTTCTTCACCAACCGATGCTGAAGCTCTCCAAGCTGACCTAGACCATCTTACCAAGTGGCAACACGACTGGCAGATGCAATTTAATCCAAGCAAGTGTTATGTGATGCATGTATCCAACGCTAGAAGTCAAGTACACCATGACTACAAGCTGAGCAACCAGACACTCGCCGTCGTGAAGTCACATCCATACTTGGGAATCCATCTTCAGGATGATCTAGGATGGAATACTCAGATTGGCTCTGCAACATCCAAAGCAAGCAGAATGCTCGGTGTGGTTCGTCGAAACCTTGGAAACTGTCCAGAGAAGTTGAAGGAGACAGCCTACCTCAGCCTTGTTAGACCCCACGTTGAGTACGGCTCCGTGATCTGGGATCCTCACCAGAAGAACAACAAAGCGAAAGTGGAGAAGATCCAGAGAAGTGCTGCTCGCTTTGTCAAGTCAAACTATGAACGCACCAAGGGGACGGTAACAACTCTCTTGAAAGACCTTGGGTGGCAGTCGCTGGAGGACCGCAGAAGATCTGCACGGCTGACCCTGTTGTATAAGATCATCAACGATGAGGTGGACATCCCCAGTGACCGTTACCTAACGCCAGTTACCCGACCTTCTCGCCGCTGCAACTCCAGAAGTTTTATCCAACATCAGACCAGACTCCAAAGTCACAAGTATTCTTTCTTCCCACGAACAATACCCCAGTGGAATAACCTCAAAGAAAACATAATCCAAGCTCCAAGTAACCAAGCATTCAAAGCACACCTACAGGCTCAGTAACCACGCTTAATCCCCGCACAAGCTTGGCTGTCATACCCAGACGTTCTGGGTCCTGCCAATACCAGAGTTGAAGTTGAAGTTGAACTAATCCAGATCCAGATCCAGATCCACTGCAGAAACGTGCCCCGTGAAAAGCAGTAGCAAGGCTTCCGAATTTTGAACACTGGTTGCACGAGCCTTCATTCATTCATTCATTCATATTTATTTGGCAAAAGCGACATAAAATAGTACAATGAAACATACAAAAATTTAACACATTGAAAAGCTGCACACCAAAAAGACACCAAAATGCCGAATTGCCAGGATGACCCATAAAGTCTAGCTTCCTGTGTAGACTTAATTCCAATGGGGTCCCACAAAAGAACAAAAAGATGCCTGGGAGCGTGTGAAACAATAAGATAAAACAAAGGCGGGGACCTAAAGGAGTAAGCTACACAAATTCAGCAGACTCATGGGTCATAGCAACTCTAGCCAGGTATTTTTTCATAGCATGTTTATAAGTACATTTGTCCAGAATGGATTTGATATGCGAAGGTAGGTTATTCCAATCAAGAGTTGCATGGTAAAAAAAGATTTTTTGGTATTTGAACCAACTCTTGGGACATGAAAATTCCAAGAGCTTGACCTAGTGGCATGAGAATGAATATCAGAAATTTTGGTAAAAAACTGGGTAAGATAAGAAGGGCCCTGTGAATGGAAAATATTATACATGTGGTTGAGTCTCAGCTGCCTAGCCCTGTTTTGGATATCTAGAAGTTTAACTAAGTCAAATTCTACCTGACCAACATGATCTCTGGGAGCTAGGTTCAAAATAAAACGAACCATCTTGTTTTGAATAACTTGAAGTTTGTGCTGATAAATTTTGGACAAACCAGTATACCATGAGGTGCAACAATAATCAAGATGACACTGCAGTAATGCAGAGCAGAGATTTTTTGTAAGCTTTTGGTTGAAAAATTGAGAATGTCTGTATAAAAATTTGAGCCGCCAGTAGCTTTCTTAATGAGAGAATCGACCATAACTTCTCCAGAGAGATGTTGGTCAAGTGACACCCCAAGATATTTTATGCAGGGAGCTGGTTGAATGGTATGATCATTGTATGAAATGTGAAAGTTGGATGCTTTTTTAAGCTTTCTACGTGAGCCAAATAAAATCAGTTCGGTTTTACCAACATGCAAGGATAATTTGTTGTTGATGAGCCAGTTGTTACAGGATTTCAAATCTAAGCTAAGATCATGGGCAATCACATCCGGGTTTGTGTCTGAAGATATAATAACACTATCGTCGGCATACAGGAGCAGCTTGTTTTTTACCGACATAGCCATGTCGTTGCTATAGCAAAGATAAAGCAGCGGACCAAGCAGGCTCCCCTGTGGAACTCCACAGGAGAGCTGCATAAGATTAGATTGAATGCCGTCAACACTGACAAGTTGCTGCCTATTAGAAAGATATGATTTAAACCAATCGGATTTGATGCCCATGGCCTCAAGCTTGTAACAAAGAATGTTGTGATTGACGCTGTCAAAAGCTTTTTGCACGTCCAAAAGAAGCATGCCAACATAATTACCCTTGTCAAGTTGAGACCTAATGTAATCTGTTAAAAAGATCAGACAAGTTTCTGTAGAGTAGCCAGGGCGGAAGCCTGATTGAAACTGGTAAATTAAGTTTTTAGAGCTTAAATATTGCTCCAATTGAACATAGATACACTTTTCTAAAACTTTTGAAACTGTACTCAACAAACTGACAGGCCTATAGTTACCAACTTCCAAGCGGCTGTTCTTTTTTGAAAAGTGGGATAACCTTGGCAATTTTTAGATCCTGGGGAACAGTACTGGATTCAATGGAGAGGTTCACTATGTGAGTAATTAGAGGAGAAAGTTGTTCTGCACCATCTCTCAAAAATTTCGTGCAATATCATCCAGGCCAACAGCTTTGTGAATGTCAAGGCTGGATAGCTCATCAAAAATATAATCTTCATCAACACACCTAAGATCAAACTCAGAGCTGGACACATCATTACTCAAGTAAAACCTCTCAAAAGAATCAGACCCCACCCCAAAATCGTTACTCACTTGCGGTAATTTGTTTGTCAAAGCATCAGCCACAGTAGTGAAGAAACTGTTAACATGATTACAGACAGAAAGGGTATCTGATTGTAATTCCCCATCAACATTTAAAACAATTTTCCCTTTGGATTTAGATTTAGAACTATAACCCAGATTTTTCAGGTGCATCCAAAGTTTTTTGGGTTCTCCCATATTTTCCTCAAGTTTTAATACTTTTAAAGTAGTTTGCCTTTGCCTTCTTAATTTCTCTCTGAATGGAATTTCGGCCTCATAACAAGATGACATTTTCTATACAATCTGACGTCTAATGTACAATTCAAAAGCAAATATACACCCTCATTTGTTTATATGTACGTCGACGCATTTTACCTAACACGTCGAGTTGAACTTTATGAAATTTACCAACATTTATTTGGCCATGACAACTTTTCCCGGTACAAACAATCAAAAATGTCCAAGCAGCGGCGAGGATGAAAGTTACTTTTAATAATGAACATTTTTAATAATAATAAATTCTCTATTTCTACATAAATATTTAAATAAATAATTTTCAAAGAACAATATATTTTTGTCTTTCAATAATTAGGAATAAATTATCAAAATTATATTTTTTTTTTCCAAAAAATGTACGTTTTGGTGCGAGGATAAATTGGGGTCAGAGGTTAAATAGCGCTTCCTGACTTTCATCTTTGTTGACACAGTTTTGTAAAATACGTTGACGTTTTTTACTGTTTAAGACAATTTTAGGCTATCGTAAATAAAACCGAGTGGAAGACGATGGCAGATATTAAAGCAGATTCGGCAAATGTTCCCGCTGATCCTAAAAATGTCCAGGATATGACACAATTCGTAAGTAACAAGAGGCCCTAAAATCATGAAATTGCATGCATCATTGCATTGGCATTGCATGTATTGCAAGGGAGCAAACAATCAAACATACCAATTCATGATCATTCACTATAGCCAAAATAATTTATTCTCTATCATGAGAGCCAACTTGGGTACGCACAGTTATTTGCGTCGAGCGTACTACGCAAATACCGGCGCTTACGGCGCAAACACAGCTTTTCACTAAATTGAGAAATGACCAATCACACGGTCGTTGCTAGGCAAGGTCATCGTTCGGTCATACAGGTCGAGGTCGCGCGATCGTGTTAGTTATTCTATGAAAAGTACGCTGACGCAGAAGGTACATCCTCTCATGATCGAGAATTTGTTATTTTGGCTATATAACAAAACTGCTCCATATTGACACTGTACTTAATTTCAGTGTTGCCAAAACTTTTCAGCGCCAAGGCGTGGCGCATTGACTCGCCAGGCCGCGGTAAAGGATTCTCAAGTAAGTAGCCCAATTTTTAAGCTTCCAAAAAAGCGCTCAATTAGGCCAATCACTGCTGCCAATAGATACCGTATAATATATTGGGTTGATTTACCCAAATTTAGAATGCAAATCACCCAATTGGGTGGAAAAGTACTTGACTTTAATTCTGGTACTTTACTGGGAAGTTACTGACTGATCAATAAATGATCACAAAACCCATTTAAGGCTCTCTAGTGCTCTCCTTAAATTTGATACATCACATTTCAGTTAAATGCACTAGAGATCAACGAAAACCATGTGCCTAAATAATTTCTAATAAATATGTTACCGTACTTATAATTCACAAAATTTGGCCTTGTTGCACTCCGGAAGTAATTTTTGTAACTAAATAACTTGTTTTTGAGATGAAAAAAGTGAACTACATGTATTTATCACTTTTTATAGTTTTTACCAGCAAAAACTGTTTTTGCCAAGCGGTAAAAACTGTAGTTAAAAGCGTGTTTTTTCCACTTGCAGCAAAAACCTGTGACCCCATGTAGGCCTACACATATTGTCAGTTATAATTCTATTTTCATGTAAAAATAAACTCACACAAATCTACTTACACTACATGAATCTTTGCTAGAATATATACATGTGCGGATAAAATATTTTACAAATAAATTTGGGAAAACAGTTCAATTTGTAATTCAATCAATCAATCAATCAATCTTTATTTTTCATCAATCTCATAAAGCATACAATGTAACAACAGAGGTAAATTAAATTATTGCACATTAACAAGTATTGATGAAGGCAGGTACATCACAAGGCCAAGAGGCCTGAAAACGATGTACCACCTTATAACATATAATTATAATTGTACATTAAATAATCAAAACATTAATTATACACAAGAACATAAAAACATACAAAGAACCCATCTTAAGTTATAAAAATACAAATTAAAGCAAACAAATAATTAGCAGTGTTTGTGTGATAATACATTATGGTGAATTGTATACAGAGTCGGCAAAGACAAGAAATTATGAGATTATGAGAGGTATTAATTAGATTTTAAATACCTTATAATGCTATTTTTGAATTCATATAATTACTGTATTTGTTCCAGAATTTTAGGCCAACAATATGTAAAAAAGGCCCAAAATATTCATCCATCATCATCAGTGTGTCATGATCATGATTCAGATATACATGGGCAGTTATATACAAACTAACATCTTGCTTGTTGTGAAGTCACTGGGTGGGCGCTATACAAGTAGGGGCATGGACGGTTAATGGAACGAATACAGTACAAGTTTGATCTGCTATTGTTTGTTTAACATTAATGAACTTGAAGTTATGTAGTAAACATGTGTTGTGAAAAGTACCAAATTAAGTAATTTTGTCTCACCAAATGCATCTTTCTCTTTTGCGTGTTACAGGTACAACAGCTTCTACAACAAATGCAGGACAATTTCCAGACAATGTCAGACAGAATTATAGGAAGAAATATCCTTTTGATTTCAGTAAATGTTTGGTAAAAAATGTAGGCAACAGATTGGTTAGAACAAGTAGGTGAAAAATAAACTGTAATTTAATTAAAGAGTTTAACTTCAACACTACACTATTTTTCACTGGCCTAGTACGTTTTCGCTGGATCAACTAGCAAGCATCTTCAGCAGATGGTGATGCTGTGATAATATCTTGTTTACAATTGGAATAACCTATTGGGCTAACCTGCTAATGCCCAGTGGACATGACGTCATCAGAAAGGACTAAATATTGTAAACAAGACATCATCAAAGCATAACCATCTGCTGAAGATGCAACAGTACCAAGTTGATTTAGCTAAAAAATAGTTTAGTGTTGGTGTTAAGGGGGTACTACACCCCTGCCCAATTTTGTGCCTATTTTTGCATTTTTCTCAAAAATTATAGTGCATTGATGACAAGTAAGATATGTATATTATAGGGGCAAGGACTACAACTACTGCACTGAAAATTTTATTTCATCACAGACAACAGTTGTGGAGTTACAGTCAAAAATGAGGGAAAACCAATATTTGATCAATAAATCCATAACTACTTGCCTTGAGTTGCTGAATTTGCAGTGCAGTAGTTGTAGTCCTTGCCCTATAATATACATATCTTACTTGTCACCAATGCGCTATAATTTTTGAGAAAATGCAAAAATAGGCACAAATTGGCCAGGGTGTAGTACCCTTAAATTAACTACCACTACGTATATGAATATCCACGCATACTAAAATTATTTGATATTCATGCAAGAGCGTTAATGTCTGGCTACAGTACAAAAGAAAAAACAGACAGATTTAAATATGAATGTTATGATTACATATTTGTACATGTTATATTTTTGTTTTTAGTTAGATGAAATACCATCACAGAACGGTTTAGTATGTATGTGAATGGGGTTCATTTTTAAGAGCATGATCATTGTTGATGCCCTTGGCTTTGCCTCAGATACAAACAATTGTCTGCAAATTCTATAAACCCCTACTTGAATCTCACCAGTCACCAAGGACTTTAAATGCAATTGCCAAAATCATTGGGCCCTGAATTTTGACATACCTACCATATCGTGTCCGGATATTTTTCTTGTATTTTTCCTTAACTCGCTTCTCCACTAGATGAAATGGGAACCAGGATAGATGATCTAGAGAAGAATATAGCTGATTTAATGATGCAAGCTGGAGTAGATGACCCAGAAAAATAACAATTTTGATGACTGTAGCCTCAACTTTATTATCAATAAATACACCATCTCTGAAAGAAAAATTAACATGTTTCAGACACTGTCTTTGTGAAAGGAAAGTTTCTCGTTACTCTCACCCTCCTAAAATAAATTTTCATCACGTCATCAGTTTTTATATCATTGTGATCTGGCTAAAGTCTCTCTGCATTATAATGAGAGCAGTTTAGATGAACTTGCACTTTTCTAAAGACAGTGTTTCGCTTTGGGTTGAGAGTCTGGTGAAGCCAGTTCAGATATGGGCATTGAATTCTTAACATTAATACTACTCAAGGTCAACTTCAAGGTCAATTAAGTTCCTCAGGACAATGTGGGTAGGACTAGTAACTCTTTGGTATATAAGTTTTATGTTTTATCAGATACCTTGAAAGTTGAATACTTCAATGATTTTGACCTATTTCTGATATAATTTCAGCAGAAAAAGCAGTAAATAAGACGCTGCAGCTGGCATAGGGCATTTCTTTTGTAGAAATGTTGAACGTTTATAAGAATTTGTTATTTGAATATGCCATAATGTAATACTCTGGCTTATATTTTTGATGACACACCATAGCAGTCGTCGTGGTAACAAAGTGGTAATATCTGGGTCATGTAAGATATCACATGAAATAATGAGATGACAAAGGTGGTGCCTCTACACGTGTTTAAGTGTGATGCATGTCGGTCTATATTTGATCAAAATAAGAGAGAAATACTGTTCTACAAATATGCAGAATCTGTGCAAATAATGTGTGTGAAGAAAAAGAAAAACAACACACATCCACGATCAGTTGATTTTGACATACATTTTCATGGTATGAACTGTCTATTATTTGCACAGATTTTTTAGCCTTGTAGAATAAGTTTGGAAAAGACTGAATGAAAAATAATCACTTTGTCTATGAAAGGTTATTTTGATCAGATATGTGGGTGACAGCCCCGCAGAAAATGAAATGGTATGCTTGCATTATGATCATAAGTGTTTTCACTTATAAAGGTGAAGCTCAAATATTGTCAAACGTATTAAACTTTTAACGCAAGACTGCTTTTGGGATGTTTTAGTCCCAACCAGTAAGCTGTTAATTGGCACAAAAATTGGATTTTTTTACAGGGGTAGGGTTTGTGATATGATTAAGTGATACACTTTGTGTGTTATGCTTTGTTTGGCTTATAATTAAAGACTCCTAAACTTTGTGGATTGATATAGAATCATTACATTGGAATGGTGTGTACAACTGCCAAGGATATGCAAGCTGCGTAATGCATGACTGGTGCGCACTGCGCACTTATATACATTTACGCAAGCGTAAGTTGGGACTTTTCTGACGCATGCAGTAACAAAATTGAAGAATTTTGCCCAATTACAAGCCAAACAAAGTATAGTCCTTTTGTATATTTCTGAAAATGTTTCTGTCAACTTAATTATGCGCAATGTCAATTTGTGTGCATTTTCTCCTGTTTGTGTCTGAAGTGTTTCAAGCAGTATCAAATCTGCCAAATATAGTGACTCCAATCATGTGTGTTACAGAAGTTATGTTTAATCTTTTATGAAGTACCTTCATACCTAGGATGAGGGCTCTGGGGCGAGGTCCCTGTTTGGTTTGAAGGTACATGTTCATCTTGGTCATCTCATTCAGAAAAGGTCAGTTTAGGTTTTAAATTGACTGCAAAATCTCTTGCACAAGCTTAAAGCAAAGATCTCTCCTGTCTTTTTGTAACTGTTTCTCTCACTTTGTTGCAGTGTTTAACCATAATAGTAGGTGGTGGTAACTATCAACAACAGTAGAATATTTTTGTGAAGTAAAAATGATGTGTAGCTAACCATTACCTTGGTAACCGATTGACCATTTCCCAAAATCATTTTCAAATTACACTGTAACTATATGTCATCAAGTCATTGTGCATTGCCAGATGTCTAATGCCACTGTACATGTTCCTGAAAACTGACTGTGCATCTGTGTTGCCTGATATATAGTCCGAGGTGCTCTGACGATAACACTCCGATCGCCATGCAATCTACGTATATGTAGTAGGCCAATGGGACAACGGAACCGCTACGTGAACGAGCTACCTGATATACAGTATCACACAGTGGTGTTAACTACCTAAGTTTTGGTTTGTTGGGCTATTCTATTTAAAATCCATACACTCTCTATGGCAGGCATGACCTTAATCTTCCACACAGGGAGTGTGAATTTCAAATGGAGTTAGCTGAATGGGTGACACCATTTGAAATCAGCACCCCCTGTATGGATGATTAAGGCCATATCTTCTGCAGGAGATGTTTGGACTTCAACTGGAATAGCCAATAAAAGGAGCTAGGATTTACCAAAATGGACTGCCCTTCATCATTTTTGTCTTGATTTATAGGAACAATTTACAGAACTTTGTACATAAAGAAAGAATACTATTGATGCAATGTAACAAAAACCGCAAAGAGCACCTCAGGCATTCGGATTTCTACAGCTGCATGTTGATACACATTTGTGACTGATTTTGCTAAGTTGTAGAGAAACACTAGCTGAATTCGAAGTACATCAGAACAGGAAAGTGTTAATACTCAATAGTACCTTCATGTATAGCCATCAAAATTTACTTTTGATACTCTGCATAGTTGATATTGCTGGTCTAGATAATAGATATTGAGGGATCATGGCAAGAATGTACTATGTTGCAATAGCTGCCATTTGTAACTTGTGTTTTTATCAAGTGCTCAACATGTCAAATATAACACCCAGCAGCTATTGCAATTGTGCTTTCTTGCTATGAAGACTCAATACATGCATGTTCAATTAGAGTAAGAATACAGCTATACTTGTATTATCTTTGGACCAACCAGTTTGCCTGAATGCCTAATTGTTATAATGCTTTGAAAATCTAAATACCACTGTGGCTATAATCATCAACGTTATGCAAATTATTTGACTTAGAACAGAATGCTGATAATAATTGTAATTTACAAGGTCAGAGCCCATTTAAAATAACATTTTTATCTCTTTACTTGATTTGTCTACCTGTTTCACTTTAGTCAGGGGGATGTTGAGGTTTTAAATCACAAAATGTCTGAGCTTGAAAAAGCTGGACACCCCTCTCACTCATATGGAATGGGTGGGCATCTGGAGTGAATATAGTATGGAGAATTCTTATAATATTCCTGTTGAAACTTTTTGATTCAGTCTACTATCAGATAATACTGTCAGGCATGATTATGCAAATGGTGTATATAAATAGTATGTCAAACCTTTTTGTTACCAAGTATGATATAATATTGGATGGCTGAGCATGATACCATAACATATCGGATGAGTCATAAAAATATCGGACAAGCCAACAGCGAGTTCGATATTTGTATGACTTAATCCGATATGTTATGGTATCATGCTAAATAAGCTATCAATAGTATCATTATTAGGTTTTCTTAACTCCTAATAACCCTGAAAACATAATAATGAAGTATATCATCAAATGAATAACAAATTGGTAAGGTAACCGACAAATGATGATGCTGTATGTGTTAACTTTACTACAACATTTTTCTTGAGCAAGTTGTTTGAAAATTATGTCTATGTGTAAATATTTTTCACCTGCGGGTGAAATTCAAAAGTGTGTAATTGCATTGGTAGTACATGCATGTAATGGCCTGTATCCGCAAAGGGAACTAACATTAATCTTGAGTTGAAATGGAGGCTTGGGAGCGCAGCGATTAATGAGAGTTATTCACGTAGCACACATTTCAGTCCAGGGACAATTTCACAAAGACTAACATTTGATCTTCTTTCTTTTAATTCAGTGATTAATAATGCTTGATTGTAAGTCTTTATGGAACTGGCCCCAAGATTAACTTTATGCCTGTTTTGTGAATACTGGTCAGTATATGGTTTTGTCAAGATACAAGTCATGTAGTGACTTTAGACGCAGACCTCACATAACATACATACCATGAGATCATTCCCCAGGGGCACTCAGCTTTCATTTTTGTTTGGTGTGTAGTGGAGCGCCAAACGTTGGGAACTGAGAACTGATTTTCAGACAAATAAGGCTTCCGAACAGAAATTTCAAAAGTTTTATTTGGTCCAGTGAACTAAAAGTGGGCAAAATTATATGCTATGGAGTTAAAAACTTCCACATTTTTCAAAATTTGAGTTACAGAGCTGAATTTTGGGAAAGTGAAAGAAAAGCTAAAGAACTGGAACATGATCGCCAAATGTGGATCTTTGGAACTGCCTGAGAAACTGAAAAGGACCCTTGACTGCCGCTCATACCATCTTTATATGTGCCCATCCACCACAAACTGGTCGTAAAGTCGGCATTTTCCATTTTGAGATACAATCAAAACAGTATTGGATTTCTATGTAAAATATATTAGGAATTTGACCTTTGATGAACCATAACTTCACTTCTAGATGCCTGATGAAGCTGGTTGATGTGTCATTGTAAAGCTGTAAGTGCATTCTTTCAAAATCTGCAATAAACAGAAAATGATCTAGAGCCGACTTTACTACCACTTCGTGGTGGATGGTCACATATGTGAGTGCCCCTCCAGGAACCATTCATCTCATACTGTATAAAGCTGCAATAATCATGTGATATTAAAATAACACTTTATATGAATGTGCCTTATAATGCTCATCATTTGCACAAAATGGCATCTGGATACAGGAATTTTAAATTAATAATTTATTTACAATAGCAAGAAAGCGGTCCGCAAGTTTATTATAAAGATCTTACAACACATGATTGTGTTCTGAAACATAATTATTTCCTGTGCAACATGAAGTACAATGGTGGAATTATTGGCTATTCCAGTTGATATCCATAAGCCCCATGAAGGCATGACCTTTATCTCCCACACAAGGAGTGTATATATGTCAAATGGAGTCACCCATTCAGGTAACCCTATTTGAAATTCACATTCCCTGTGTGGGAGATTAAGGTCATGCCTTCCATAGGGGGTGTGTGGATTTCATGTGGAATAGCCAATATGTTACCCATAATAGCAAGGTACATTTATATGCCATGATGGGGCCAAGTGTGAAGTAAAACTAATTATGTTTGGTATTTTGTGATATAGTATAGATGTTATTATCTGTGTGATTTGTAACATAAAAATGCTGTTTTATAATTTAATTACAAGACAAGAAAAAACACTAATGTCTATTTTCAGGAACCAGGACAATAATTATTAAATTAAAACAAGTTTTTCTTCATATAGAATGCTGGATTACTATAATCTACATGTATATATCTGCCTCAAGTCACCGACACTACGCTTTGAAGTTCAGCATGTGCTGCGTTGGCTTAGCGTGCTTTCTTGCGGGCATGTTGATCACATGCGTAAAAATATGTACACGCACCAAGTAACACTAAGCTAACGCAGAACACGCTGAACTTCAAAGCTAGTGCCGCTGACTCAAGGTAGATATATAGACTGTATATCCTGTCCATTTGTATTGTGAAAATTTAACTTTAGTCCATGACAGGGGCTGTTTTTAGCAGAAATCTGGAATTTATCCAAGAAGATTTATTGACGACTCTTCTTAAAGATAAAAGCTACCATTTACTCTTGAAAGTCCAGAGCAATTTGAGATTTATATAATATTGAATGGCTTTGAGTGTGATACAAGAATATATTGCACGAGATAGAAAATATTGCACGAGTCGAAGACGAGTGCAATATTTTTCTATCGAAAGTGCAATATATTCTTGTATACACTAAAATAAGCCATTCAATATTATTATTATTATTATTTATATCAGGCTTTTGTTATGCGGTAAAATGAACATTTAAGCTTACCTAGCCACCGGGTTTAACCAATGTTTATTGTAATGTAAGCTTACCTTTTGACCTTCTTGTTTTCTGCTCTTTACTCTCCAAAGACAAGTTCGGAATAATTATATTTAGGTTTATTTGTAGATGTGGATTATATTTCCTAAGGTTATCATCATCCTGAATTGCCGCAAATTAAATTTGTGATTTTACTTGTTTATACAGTACGAAATCTCCTGAGCCGTTACGATGTCTGCAGTGTATTGTTGTGCTGTTGTATCATGACGCGTGTTGGTGCCGTCACCATGGTAACTTTCATGACGCCAGCGTCGCGATCTGGCGTACAATATTCAAAAAATATTGTATTGCATCCGGGTATTTTGAAAATATTGTACAATACACAGTTTTATTGTATCGCTCAAAAGCCTGATATAAATAATAATACTTAATACATCTGTTATCTTGCATATTGTCAATGTAGTTGGTATTTCTTAAGTTTGGAACAGTAAATGTGTTCATAGTTTCGTATATAATAAGGATCAACCAAGCACTCAATCAACCACCCATTGTGTTAACTCAAAATGATTTCTGAAAATGGATATTATCATGAATGTAAGTAGGCTAGATAAAATGCTGTATTTTAACTGGAAATTTGGCAAAAGTTGTATATTGTCAAGAAAAATACAAGTGTGCATGTGTAATAATAAATATGTTTGAAAGAAATATTGTTACTTTTTAATTTTGCATTATTTCTTTGCTTGCTGTCTAGAATTATAAAGTTGCACCCATTTCCAGAAGTTGTTGGCACGCTTCACTGAAAATATTAATTCATCAAAACATGTTCTAATTTAATAACAAATTAACAATTTGTTATAATGGAAAATTTACATTTAAAAATAATGCTGAATGAACAATAATTAATTGTAGCGTTTCAAATTATTTCTTGGCATAAGATATTATTTTCTTGACTGATGAATATTCCATTTTTAATGACAAATTAAATTTGATATTGATTTATCAAAACTTGTCTAATTTGACAAATTCTACAAGAAATATTGTCATTTCAAATGGAAGATTTATCATTCGAGAAAATAAGTTGTATTGCTGATAATCATGTTATAATACTGAAGAAATAATTTATAGAATTCTATGATTTAAATTAATAATCTGAATCGCAAATGTTATTTTATTGTAATGACAAAACTTGAATTTGTCAAATTAGACCATACCACGTTTTTGATGAATATTTTCTGTGCTTTGTCATTTTCGTTTATTACAAATAAACTACGCAAAAAAAGTTTCTTTATGGTTAGGAAATTTACCCAGTGTTAAAATCTGCCAACCAATTTTGTACGTTTGCTAAATAATCGCATGCGGGAAATTGTCCTGCGCATTTTGACACCTCAATCACTACCGTACGACACTCCTGAGAAAAGATATGAATGTTTAAGTAACACGAGGTCGAAAAATGAAAATTACAAAGCAGCCTATTCAATGGTTTTAGAGCACACCACCTCAATGCCTTCGGCAAAATATTTCCCTAAGTTCAGGTGTGCCATTTGCGCATGCGCGAAAGTAGTTTGATTGACAGATTTCACCTCTGACCTCGATCAGCTGTTTTTGCGACAGTCATAACACTGACAGAAGTATCCAGTTGCGGAAATCGAATTATTTGCCTCATTTTAGCGACGTGCTTGGACTAGTTTGCAATAGTAATATTAGTATTCAATTCACTGAATATTTAGAGAAGCAAATGACATGATGGATAAGGACAGTTTAAGGCCACGGACATCGAATATACCACGAAAACTAGCTCGTTCACGTAGCGTTTTCGTTGTCCCACTGGCCTACTACACGTAGATTGCCTGGCGATCGGAGTGTTATCGTCAGAGCACCTCGGACTACACGAAAACATGACGAGATTTGTCCCATTCACCACTGCATCACACAGATCTGTTGTTCATGCACTGTCATGACTGTACATTCATGATCATTGCAATACAGTGTATGTCGTGTATGTGTATACCGTTCTCCTGGCTGAGTATGTTGGGTGTGTTGTTTGTACCTCGACTCTGCAAGGTGAGTTTCTTTTTATAACTCATTAATTTTTTTAATGCACAAGTAAAACTAAACGACACAACATTAATTTTAACTGGCAGTGAGGATTCGCTATAGTATAGACGAATCCAACGAGCCAAGTCATGGTCAGGATTTGGTCGGCCATTAGGCCAAGTAAAATAAAAAACATGTTTCACGTCCGGTTTTGAAAAAAAGGAGGAAGAGGGTCTTTTTATTTTCTATTTTTTATCACAAAATTGGTGTAAATAGCCATACTTAGAGCTCAGTGTTTTAGCGTATACAATAATGCCTGGAAAAAGGAGGAGAGTTACGCCCCCTCAAATGATCACAAAACCTTCCTAACGTGTTTCTTGTATCTTAACAAGGCTATAGAAAGCATCCTAACTTCCTAGACATATATTTTGAAAAGTTATAACCGAATTTCAAAAAATAAAAATATATTTGAAAAAAAAAAAAAAAAGGAAGCGGGAGGGGACGTGAAACATGTTTATTTTTTTATTTGGCCTTATTAGGGTCCCTGCATGCACCAAACAGGTGTTGTGAGTGCCCAATTGGGTGGATTAAACCCGCTTAAAATTTGATGCGAGATTCTTTTGTGTTGTAAACTGTCATCATTCTTTTGTCTGCGTGTAAAACGGGTGGTAGAATGCAGTTTAAAATATCCTTCAAGGGCGCATCATTTCACATTTTAGGTGAGATAGTTTGGTCCCCGTCGCGGCTATGGCCGCCATTAAGGTGCAGGAATGCGTGAAATTTGATTCGTCTATAGGAAAATATGATTTTGACTTCATCTTCAGTCTCAATCCCAACCCACAGCAAGTGAGCAAACATAAAGTCTTGATTTTTGCAGAGTATGTAGGCCTACTATATGTTTACAAAGCAATCGTGTAAAAACAGAATTTTGAAAAATATTCAGGGCTTTCCCCTTAGCAAATGTTACAATGGCTTTAATTACAATGTCATACTGTATTGTCTTTCCAGAAACTGGCACACGAAAGGTCCATTCAGCAAGGCATATCTTCCAAAAATCTGAACTATGAACACACGCTGAAGCAAAGCACCTGCAACCGAACAGCACAGCTTTCCATATTGAGGAGGATGTAAGTAATTTCATTTACAAAGTTGTAGCCAAGGGGGTGCAGCACACCACACAAAAAGCCAATACCTTATTCCTATGTGTTCCTATATTTAATTCTCAGGCACGACAGGTATACATGTATATGAAATGAAAGTGCCCCTCTGAAAAAAAATAAAAGAGAAAATCAGAAGGGCAAAAGAAAAGAAAAGGGACAAGGAACCCTTTTCACCGAAATTAACCTGATCATGACCGAAAATAGTGTAAAATACAAATTTTTGCGTGCGTATACGTCCCAATAAAGCCTTTTTAGAAGCTCAAAGACATACAACCTCTCTATGTATAATTGTATGATGCAACTTTTTTTGCAATGCAGAGTTGTTTTGTGTACCACCTAAGTTTTATTTTGCCCTCCTTACTAAAAAAGATGGCTATGCCCATGAAACTATGCACGACTAGTAGACTTAGTAAATTACAGATTAGTGCTTTAAATCTGTCTCCGCCTCACAGTTCATTAAAAAAAAATTAAAATTGCAAAATGATTGCAAGTGACTACTTTTGACTTTATGACCTTTGACCTCACACCTATTGAAATAGCATATCATGACTCTGCTACAATAATTTATCATTTTGGAAGGAAAATCTAAAAATTTAAAAAGATAGTACATTAAGGCTTTAAGGTAGTACTACACCCTGGCCAATTTTGTGCTTATTTTTTGCATTTTTTCGCATAAAAAATTATAGCACATTGGTGACAAGTAAGATATGTATAGGGGCAAGGACTCCCAACTACTGTACTGAAAATTCAGCAACTCAAAGCAAGTAGTTATTGATTTTTTGATCTTTTATTGGTTTTCCCTCATTTTTGACTGTAACTCCACAACTGTTGTCTGTGCTGATATAAAATTTCCAGTGCAGTAGTTGTAGTCCTTGCCCCTATAATATACATATCTTACTTGTCCCCAATGCCCTATAATTTTGAGAAAAATGCACAAATAGGCACAAAATTGGGCAGGGTGTAGTACCCCTTAAGGCACACAAACAGCCTAGATACCATAATCCTGATAATAATGTGTAATAATTAATCATTGGCTATTATTTTATTTTATTCCAATTTCCAGGTGCAGCAGTACTACTGAGGATACTGGTTTCGTGAAAGACAAAGAGGATGATGGTTTGGAAGTCAACAGCTGGCATCTGTTATCTGTCGCATCACTCGCTAGCCGTACTATAGGGCTTTTTAAACACACTATATCCGAGAACTGCTAAAACCCACTAACCGCTCCACCCAAAAGGGGAATTAGCAGTCTGGGTTTAGCAGTTCTCTGGATATAGCCAGGTTTTACGATATAGCATGGTTTTGGACCACCACAGTCAAAAGGCCGTAGTAGGGCTATCACTGCATGCATTGAAAACTTTCCCAACATTATGTCAACAATTCAATTTTTTGAAGAAAATCTTTTCTGGAGGGTGAACATTTGATGAGAACTTAAATACTTGCATAGTAATTTATGTGGTGCATAAACTAACTAGTAAATGTTTGCTCCAATTATTAAAATAATAAGGACCTCAACAAATGACTCTGACATCATGTGATGTAATCGTAATGCATAGTTCCTTACAGGCTGTAAAAGTTGCATAGAATTATTGGAAATGTTCTAGGCACTTTTCTTTGGTTTGCCTCAAATTCAGCAGTGACGTCAATGTCTTTTCATGGCTGCGCCACACGAACCACCCTTTTTTGCTACACAATTAACTATGCACACGATTCAATACGGCGCCCACTAAAATATGCACCACGTCACTACTGAACTTGAGGGGAACCAATGTATAGCCAAGGTTCCCTAGTCCAAAATACGGATCGCTAGTCCGAAAAAATAGGAAATGGTTCACAAGTCCAAAAATAAATAAGGTTTACAAGACCTTAGCAATGGAAAATCTGCAGCCATTAGGACTAGCGACCATTTTTTTTCTTGGACTAGTGACATTTATGACTAGCGCACCTTTTAGGATTAGCGGATGCAGGATAGAGTAATTGTAGACCAAATTGTTTAGTAGCTGCTACTGGTTTACCTTCATGCCCGTAAATATGATGAGTATCCAGTCCACTAATCAAGGGTTTAGGACCAGAAGGCCTAACTGCAATAGCTGCCCCATAGACATTTTGATAATTTATCTAAAATATGACACTTGGCAGCTATTGCAGATAAGGCCTCGTTAATGTCTGTTATTTATTAAATAAATAAAAGAAGACCCTACATGTAAACCCTTAACATAAAACTAAAATAAAAGAAGGTCCTACATGTAAACCCTTGACTTATAAATGCTTTTAAAGGAGTGTAAGTGTTCATAGTTTATTATTGGCAGACACTGTTTCTTTCATGAAAGCTGTGACTGTGCATCAATGCATTCACACCCAAAGCCTTCAGGAAAGACTAGCCGATGTCAGTCAATGCTACAATGTAGTCTTTTGTGAAGGCACCATATTAACACACAAGCTGGACTCGAATTTCAGTCAGGGCCATTGCCTGCAGTTTTTCAGTTTTGGCCTTTGTGCCCCTGATCTTTGTTAACTTCAAGGTGTTCTTCATTCCTCTTGACAAGTGGTGCCAAATGGCCTTGACAAAGGGTCCCCCCAAATGAAGGTCTGAACAAAAGCCTTCTCAAAAGACTAGTGGCTGCCAATAGACTGTAAATAAATGGTCTTTTTGCACTCATTATCTCATACTTCATTACTAAATGTATTTTTACACCTATTTCTCTGGTACATAATTATTAGAAAGACAAGAGTTCATGAAATAAACAAAAATGCATGGTGAATATGTAGCTTTGATCATTGTTTTAATTTATTTTGAGATCTGTAAGGAAGTGAAAAATAAAAGCACTATTTTTTCATTAAAAAGTATGAAGAAGGAAGTCCAACAAACCAAAACAGTTGAACACACCTACTTAATAGATAATAAATGATGGGGATTTTTTTACTACATGTATCCTCTATTGTGTGATGGAAGATATCCAATAAAAAGTCTGCACAAAAAGTAACACAGCTGAAGTATGCCTATAAGTTCAGAACTAGTAATCGTTTCCACAATATTTCTACATAGAAAGAAGGATGATTTATTTACGCTCATTTTGATACCCCATTTGTGAAATGTCGTTCAATACTGATAACACAGTACATAGTGCTTTTAAAGAAAAACCACAAATTTAAAAGTTGCCATTTACAGCAATCAATGGTTTCAATCAATGACTTCATATCAATACAAATAACCGCAACTTTCAATTCGGGTATTTTTCTTTAAAAACACTGCTGTGTTGTTATTATTGAACGAGATTGGACTAATGGGGTATCAAAATGCGCGTAAATAAATCATCCTTCTTTCTATGTTAAATAAATATAAATAAATAAATGTAGATATTTATATAGCGCTTAATGCCGTAAACAGCCTCAAAGCGCTTTACATTTATTCCGCCGTCATTAGAATATGTCGGAACCACGTTTGCAGCCTACAAGTGGCGCAGGGTTCATCAGTACAACGACTGTGACTACCCCTAACAGCTTCCCATTGCACCTGGGTGGGGTGAGGCAAGCGAGGCAAAGCGCCTTGCCCAAAGGCGCAACACGGTGGTGGGACGGGGAATCGAACCCACGCACGTCGAGCAAGCTCTCAGATTATGAGTCCAAGGCCGTAACCACTGAGCCATTGTGCCCTCAAATGTTGAAATATTGTGAACACAATTATTAGTTCAAACGCTACAGGCATGTTTATAACAGCTGCGTTACTTTTTGTGCAGTCTTTATTTTTATAATACAATTCAGCATATTCCCTCTAAGTGATTGTGATCTGGGACAAATCCAAAATTGGATCTAATCTATTAGAAATATTCAATCTAGAATTCAATCTTATTTGATTTTTAATCTAAAAACATTTGGATGGATTTAAAAAAATCTAATTTGAATACATCTAATTTGATTTTAATCTAAGGGGTTAAAAATCAATCTAAGCAATTTTAATCCCATATATTAAAATTGAATTAGATTGAATTCTAATCTATTGGATTGAATATTTCTAATAGATCTTAATAAATTTTCACACATTCTGTTACACCTAATTTACGAGTCCCGACTTTCAACACAAGTATTGTTCTTCAATTAGTGAGATTGAAGTGCGTTTCTGAATCCGGTCATTATTTCAGTCCTTTTTAATATTTCATTTGTTCCATGACTTCCATCTGCCTCCGCTGCAAAATGTGACATGAAATGGCTCACAGTGGCATTGGTTAATGGTGTCTGGCAGTTGGTTGTTACTTGTACAGTGTAGCTCTGACCTTTTAGTAGGCCTGAAAAAGAAAAAGAGGATTTTAGAAAATTTGTCAGGGTAAAGCTGGGACAGTGGCACAATCCCCCGCATGGGGCTGTTACAGCGGCTTGGTTTGAAATCCTTGCCCACCCACTTCCCCCAAATGAGCACATGCATCTGTATTCTCCAGCCCCCCCCCTTGGCGGTGGTGGCAGATTTACCCCAGCTAGCTGTTCCTTGATTGCAATGAAAGTGTAGTTTTGCCACTGGTGCCCCAATCCCCCTCCACCATCGGGTTGCACACCACAGGGTTCATTTATGTGCCATATTAGGGGCTGTGCAATAATTATCGGGGGTAATAAAATGTCCGAACGACCCACCAAAAATAGCTTGCCCCCTCTCAGCCTGCAAAATAATCGCTTTCCTCCCTCTTTTGGCCTGCCAAAAATCTTTGCCCCCAACACATGCCAAATTTTTGGGATCCCAATTTGCAAACCTTAAAAGGTCTAGATATGTTATGAGCACAGCGAGCATGAAAATTTGCATATTTCAGCGTTTCCATACTGTTTTCCTAAGCCTTTTTAGAGCATTTTATTTAAAAGGCACCCCATGAATGTGTGCCAAAAATTGCTTGCCCCCCCCCCTCGGATCGCTTGCTTGCCCCCCAATTTTACCCTCCTTCCAGGGCTCATAATTATTGCACAGCTGAGCCCCTTATAGGTATAAGGGGCTATCATTTTCTTCAGAAGGGGGGTCATGAATATACTGGGGGTCATAGAATTTTAAGACCAAAAATAGGGGGTTATAATTTTGTAGCAATCAAAATAGGGGGTTATAGAATTATTAAGGGCTGGCGACTGGTGTAACTTTTCTTACACTTTTTTGAACAAAATGTGCACACAATCTTTATACAATGCAAGATTTTTTTTTTTTTTTTGTACGCCTTCTTTACGCTTATGGTCAAAAATTTTAACGCGTTTCGTGTACTCCGCTCTAAAATTTTGACAGAAGGGGGGTCCTAAAATTTTTGACCCACGATAGGGGTCGTGAAAATTTTAGCCCGCGATCCATGATGGAGGGGGGTCATAAAAAATTGACTTCAGTCACCGACATATTCATGACCCCCTGTCGAAGAAAATTACATCCCCTGAAAGGTGAATTCAGTCAAATTTTGCCATCAAACACTGCATCATTTTATATCAAATTAAACTCCTTGATTATAAAGAAAGCCAAAACTGAAAATCGTTTTGTCATAGCACTTTCCGTAGCAAAATTACATCTTGTCACAGATTGACTTTCATGATCATCATCAAAAACATTCAGCCAACATTAGAAGCTTCAATTGGCAAAACAAATCAGGATCTAGGCTCATGATGGAATTTCCGGCTCATGACAGAGCAGCTTTTCTACGGTGCGGGAACTGCTATCAAAATCACTCTAAAATTCCATGTGCGATTCTCTCATTACAAAAATAAATCATATATTTGGGTCAAGTGAAGTATTGACAACATATTCATATAGGTTTCCTTGACCGATCTTTTCTTTACGAGGAAAATTTACAAAATATTGTTGTATTTTAGCCTAGTCGTAAGAGATTCCCATTGAGTTTACATGTACGAACCTGTTATTCCCACCTAGACCATGCCAAAAACATGCCCACATTTCAACTCGATTATCTACCAAACTGGTCATAGATCTCCAACAATTTTTGATATGACATAAATGAAAGTGTTACTTACCTAATGTATCCATTTTCAGTCGAGATCTATGACTGGAATTCCTGTAATTCGTTGCCAAATATTGGTATTTTCCTCATTTTGCACCACACAAACCAATGGAAAAAGTTACTTCCGGGTTGCCGAGAAGGCAGGGAAAGTAGGCGGGGCTTGTGAGAACAACTTCTAGAATCGTTTGAGTCGGGACGGTAGAAACACCGAGTGCATTAAAAGTAACGAACCCAATGTGGTGGTGTGGTTTTAGAGCTGATTCACTGATCCAAGCCAGTTTCATTATTCCCGCCTTTTCAATTTTAATTTAAAGCATTTTAATTGATGCATGTTGGATAATCCTTTGCTTATTGTGCAGATGGATGATCAAAGACAAAGGTGAGTGGGTACTAAGACATTTACGTTTTGAGAGATGGATTTGGAAACGGGATTCAAAACAGGTCATGATTACATGGAAGCAGAAGGAATTGAGACACTTGCGTGGCCCTCCAGAAGCCCTGATTTTAACCCTTGGAGAACCTTTGGGATTAGCACAAGAGACGAGTCAACAAGAAGATAAAGGCAGATACAACTCTGGTGGGATTGCGTCGCATCGTTATCAACGAGTGGAACGGGATTGAGCAAGGTAATATTTTACGCCTCATTAGGAGCATGAGACGCCGCGTGGCTGCTGTACGGGAAGCCAATGATGGACACACAAAGTATTGAAAGACTGGTAAAGAAAGAGATTAATCTCAAGTGAAGTTGGAAGCGGCAGTATGATGCCTGAAATGTGCTCAGCAGTTAAACAAAAAATGTTTTCTGCATGTTTGTTGTTTTTTTGTGTTCTTTTATGCTGAAAACTTGAATAGGGCTTTTTGCAATTTTCTTTTTTCGACCTCGTGTTACTTAAACATTCATATCTTTTCTCAGGAGTGTCGTAGAGTAGTAATTGAGGTGTCAAAATGCGCAAGATAACCACCCGCATGCGATTATTTAGCAAACGTACAAACGTAGTCGCTAGATTTTAATAGTGGGTAAATTTCCTAACCATTAAGAAACTTTTTTTGCGTAGTGTAGTTTGATCAGCTCGTTATCGGCCTTGTAACATAGCAGATTAATATCATTATATTTTATTTCAAGAATTGTATTGTGACATCTCTTCAGGAGCATCACAGTATTAGTTCAAGTTCTATACTTTGTCTACTTTATTTCAGCGTAGTGGTAAAAGCCTAACAATTCCCGCCGAGCTGATCAAACGTTTTTCTAAGTTCAAAGAAGCATGATTATTACAATAGTTGAATAAGTTGATACGTAAATGCCAAAGTGTATAAGACATTACATTGGACGTTCGTTGTTGGTGCACACTGCACAGCACAAGGTGATAACGGAGACTATTATATTCAGGTATATAGTCTCAGGTGATAATATGACACAAGAGATTATAAAAATTACTATCCTCCTGAGCTTTTTCTAATAAAGCAAATCAATTTTAAAGATATTGGTTTTATTTTGAAAATTGAACATGACATCTAATACGCAAAGAGCGCAAATTTACAGTTTTGATTAAATTACTTTCAAGTTATTAGTAGTTTAATTAGCCACTTACTGTTTATAATTACATTACCCGATTTTTCTTTCAAGCCTTCAAACGTTTGGAAAAGGTAGCTGTCCCACTATACCCTGACTAGTATGTATACCTAAGGTATACTAGTCTCACTAGTCTCAGCTATACCGAATAGGAAACAACCATTCGGTTTTAATTCAATTCAAATGCGCATTTTAAGGAAATAATAGACGGTTTGAATAATATAAGTATAAAGTAAACCGTCGGGAATATATCAAAAGGGTTCCTTTCTTTTAAAAAGAAATTAAAACGCGTTCCGATTTCTATAGCCAGTATCAAATTAATTTCCATTTATTTATATATCAATAGGCTTAGTATATTTATAAATTATTGTTTTCAGTTATTATTCAACAAGAATAAAATGATTGTAATTTTGCTTCAATAACGTAGGAAATGGGATTAAGTAGACAATGGCAGGTAATGATCAATAACATGAACAGATAAAATAGATTCGGTAAATAAACAGGAGTGGTGGCGAAGTTCAAAGGACATTGCGGTGAATTCAAACGCACGGAAATGGGGTCGGGATAGCCTAATCCCTATCACGTGATGTGAAGTAAAAGTGTGAAACTAGCTATTTCTCTTCAGTTAATCAGTTGCAATAAGGTTTGTTCAGAAGTAACATCAACTTTCTTCGCAACATTGTCTCGTCTAAACTCACTAAATGGCTTCATACGCATCAAGAGGTACGCAAACTGGCGAAACTCCAATTAGTGCAGATATGTTTGGTGCCGCCCGATTATTCATATGCGAAATTTCCACAGTCTACAAAGCTCATCATCGTGCACTCAACCAGCTAAAGATCTTGGAGTCCCATCTTCAAGCAGGTACCATAACTCTGGCACTACACCAGCTACAAGGCAGTCAGATATTTCTCCAGTGGTTGGAGGCAGCTGAAGATAAAGATGCAGCTTTGCCGCGAATTGCAGAAAGACTTCTATACTCTTTCAGGCAAGACGTGTGGCAAACTGCAGAGCGTATTGCTGACATCAAGCTGATGGCCAGGCGGTTCTTTGAACTCTTAGTTCCAGAAAGGTGTGCAGAACAAGGTCAAGCCTCGTTGAAGATATTCAACGCATTTTGCCGTGTTGCAGACAGCCCAAAGGTGCGGAAGAAGAGGAAAGCACACGTCAGAACCGTGTAGCCGTTTTCTTCATCGATACAGAACAACGGTCCTTTTCAGGGCCACCAAATGACAAAAGAGAATGATTAAGTTCGTCAGAAATGTTAATTTTATTGTAACTTATTTCAAGAAAATGAAATAGTTGTTTGTTTGTTTGTTTGTTTGTTTTAGTTCAAATCTAACCCAAGAATTTCAAGCTACAATGTTTTAGTTTCGGTTTTAATGTACAGTAACTATACTTTGGGAAGGGTTAGATCTAAGGGGTGGTACAATAATTATTATGTGTACCCTCTGGTGAATTATAGGGGGGACAAGCATTTTTGGCTGGTCGAAAGGGGGGTCAAGCAGGTGGACAGGGTGGATGACGTCCAAGGGCCCCCAGGATTCAGCGGATTTCAGCCAGCGCCAAGCAAAGGCGAACATGACATAAGTGCTGCAGAAACGAGACGTTAAAGGGCCCACATGCTCCTTGTCCATAGGCCCCGAGGCTCTTGCTACTCCCCTGGGGTCAAGCAAATTTTGGCAGGTCGAAATGTGAGGGGGGAATTTTGGCACATATATTTTGGGCACCACACCCTAAAAAGGTGTAGGAAAACGTTAGCAATACGTTCACATTTCAAAAATAAATTTCTAATCCTTTGCCATAATGTGTATTATATCGCGAATTTCAACAAATAATACTGTTGAAAGATGGGTGATCAAAAGGCCTACTGTACATCTGAACCATCTATGTTTTTGAAGTTGTTTCTTATAAATTTGTCATAGGCCTATAGGAGCAAAAAAAGGGGGATCGTAGGCTAATACTAATGTTTGGAAAATTGGATAATGGTTAACAAAACCATAAAACAATTGAGCAAAATAAATCGCCAGAAACAAGAAAAAAACTTGAAGTTTTTCAGTCAGAAAAACGAACAAGCTAATGGTGTTTTTGATGATGGTGGTAGTAGTGATGATGGAGGTGGTGATATCAATTATGGTGGTGATGATGATGGCGGTGGTGATGATGATGATTGTTGTGATGATGGTGATGTATTGGTGGTGGTGACGCGATGACGGTGGATGGTGATGACGATGAAGGTGGTAGCTGGTGGTAACTGATGATGGTTGTAGTCATGATGATGAAGGTTACGGTGATGATGATGGTAGCGGTGGTGATGATGGTGGTAGTGATAATAGTATGATGATGAAGAAAATGATGTTAGTTAGCGATGATGACGATGCTGAGGTGGTGGTGAAAAGACCTCAGTATAATCATGTTATTTGGAAATTTTGTTGTGCAAATTTACGTTACAGAAATTGGTAGGCCTAAAATGAATTAATATCGAGTGGACGCTATATCGTGATATGCTCTAATTCTATCTGCTTTTTATTATTATATGTGGCAACCCCCTATCAAAGCTAAACTTGAGTACGGGGGGGGGGTGCTATACGCGCTATATATAATCATAGATCTCCAAAACTGCATATATCTGTTAGGTCGAGATCATTATAGATTTGTCATTATTCATTAATAATTCATAAATCTATTCTGTATTACGCAACAAGTATTTGAATATTTGACAGAACAGATAGAAATCAATACTACTAGTACAATGTTTTCCATTCAAATTGTGGGATAGGCTTTTCCATTCAATTCAAAAAGCGTAGGCCTACGATAAAGTATACTTCATACGGGGAAATAAAAGTTCATTATTGTTTCTCAGACCATTTCAAAATGTTGTCATCCTCTGAATCAAGAATATTGAGGAGTATCATTTATTTATCTCTATGATTTACTTGCTATTTTGATTGGAAAGCGGTGCAGGGGTAAGTATTTTTATAATTATATTTTGAAGCATATAAGCATGTCCATCGCAAAATCGAACAATTAAGGTACATTATTCACAGGTTTGGATCAAGACCTATTCATTATGTACCAATTATTCAAGTTTGTCATTAATGGCCGATAATACGTAAGAAATAAATCAAGTTTATTGTAACCTTGTGATGAGAATAACTTGTGAGGCCCAATTTAAAAATGTGTAGGAATATTTGTATTTAATTTGGGATGGCATGAACCATATAGTTTTTCAATTTTAGCCATTTAGATTTTAACAAAATAACGCAATATATAAATGAGCCAACGAAGCTAAGTGCATTTACATTTCCATAGGTATTGCGGGTCTTGAGTTAAGGCCATTAATATATAAAAAGTTCCCCTTCCGAGAAAAAAAATCATGTACATGGGTCACTGAAATGATATCCTCTATCAAGTCTTTTAAGTCTTGATAGAGGATATCATTTGCCCATGACCCATGTACATGATTTAAAACTCCTCCATTATAGAACCCATATCCCCTGTGTGTCAGCTTTATTTGCCTCAATAAGAAGTGCAAACACCGCGATTTCGTGCGCCTCTCTAACTCTCCTTTTAAACCAATTCAGTCTTAGAATGTCGGAATTCAGGGTAACCTTCCAATGTATCATTTTCCTATCTTTTCTTTTCCACAGGACTGTCACACAATGCAAGAACCTCTGTGAGATTTTAAACTAATCTAAGAAGACTGGCTTTATCAAATTGGCTTTTGACGATGTCGAAGAAGAAAACCACGTGAATCCTAATCCAGAAGAGAAAACAATAATCTTGAAATGTGATTAAATTTCATCTGATCTAAGGCGAAGAAAATGTATGTCTCATATTTTTGTAGAATGGTTCACAAGAATGTTTCAAAATACTGGAAAACTTCCGTTTGGAATTGAATGCTAACCATGGTTAATTCTTAATTCTGGAGATCTCTGAGGAACAAATCGTTAATAGGCCTAAGCAACACTTCACTGTGGTCGTGTACCAAACGAAGTATATAGGACATAATGAAGAAGACGAGAATTTCATTTTGGTTTTTATTATATTTCATGTCCTTTACCATCTGTGTACAATTTTACTTTGTTTTCATGAACCACTATCAGCCATACCATTATGTGAGCAACCAGGACAAATCAATTACAATCAGACAAAATCCATCAGTTGATGTTAAAAATGATTCTTCCAACCTGATGCCCAAGAATGGCTCCAAACCGTCTAATTCATCATCTTATGGGAGACCTGTCAAGCATCTCACATCACGTGACTTATTCAATCTGGTCCGTGAACAAAATAAAGACAAAGATGTACTCAACGGTAATGGTGTGCTTCATGCTGTTGCCGCTTTAAAATATAGATTTAAAGGACAAAACACCCAACAAAAAGATAAAATCCCGGTGGCTGATCCTGGATCAGATGAATCTAGTTCCGTTGACGATAAATTTATATTGCATGGTAGAACGAACCGTGAGCATGGCAAACACAATGTACCTAAACCAGAGTTTTTCATAAACCACCAGATGGTGATGGAAGGCAAAGCAGTTGCTCAAGGTATACGTGGAAAAGAAGCCAAATATGACGTCTTGCTACCACCATTGCCGCCACAAGATGCAGCAGCAAACATGTCAAAGTCAAAGGAGGTTCCAAAGAATGAGACAAAGCAACTGAAAGGTGTCTTAGATGGGACATCCTGGAGAAGATACATTGATGTACATGACTACCAATACATCCTGAATCCCAAAGAAGCTTGTACTGATGAGTTGGTAATGTTTCGACGATTGCAGTTGCTTATCTTGGTAGCATCTAGCCCAACAAATTTTCAACGTCGTGAATTAATCCGTAGAACGTGGGGGATGGGACAGTATCCTGAAATCCATCAAAAAGTTGGGACAATCTTCTTACTGGGTAATCCTGGTGATCCAGATGTGTTGATGTCAATTAAGGATGAGAGTGATAACCATGGTGATATCCTTATGGAAGACTTCCAAGATACATATCTGAATCTTACGATCAAGACAGTTATGGGTTTAAAATGGACTAGTAGGTATTGCCCAAAGGCTAAATTTGTCATGAAAACAGATGATGATATGATGATAAATACACCACATCTTCTGGATGAGCTAAGAACAGCTCCTTGGAGGAACTATATCGGTGGGAAAGTTGCCCTGAATTACCCTGTTCTTAGAAACCCAGATGAAAAATTTTATGTACCGTACGATATCTACACCCCTGATGAATACCCTCCTTATGTAGTAGGTATTGGCTACATCATATCAATGGATTTGGTTCATAAACTTTATCTTGCCGCTTTAAAAACACCCCTATTTCCATGGGAGGACGCATACATTGGCATGCTGTTGGAAACACTAAAGATCAGACCGAGATTGATCAATCATTTTTTCGCGGGAGGATTCTTTGATAAAGCTGATAGATTGCTTACCAATCGTAATATGATGTCAGTTTTGAGATCAACTTTTACCATTCATAGATTGAGTGTTAATCAGATGTATCAAGTGTGGGCGGTTTGGGCTGAAGGAGTTCTCACCATGGTATGATGAGTTCACTGGCCCTGGTGGTGAAATCAACTGTTCCTTTTAGAATCCGTTTATAATAAGACCAAGTGTGCGCTCTATGATCTGATCATTGCATGATAAACATCTATATGTACTGAGATTTCCCATACTCATAAAGAGTAAAACAAAAATAACAACCCATTTTGGATTTGTTTCTATAATTTCACAATGTATTTTTTCAATTGAAAAGATTTTTGGCATGCATCATCAGCAGACTCGTAGCATGAGACATTGATTACATACCTGTAGTTGACTTCATTCTTGAATGAGCACACATTAAATAAAAGAGGTCACTTATTCAAAAGTTGCAAAAAGTTAATATCAAGTACTCCATTATAATGCACGTTTTCCTGATACCGGGTGCTCGATTATAATCCAATACAAGTGTACTTGCTAATAATGGTTGCCCAATTGTAATGTAAGTTTTCCAGATACCGAGTGCCTTATTATAATACGCGTGTCTAATTGCAATTGCCCTATTCTGGACAGACATGCTGGACATGACTATTGATTATCAAATTGAGAATCCTTGTTAATGATCAGAATGCAGACAACACCATAACAATGATAACAGAGATGCCACTCACTTTCACTCAAAAACCTGAAACTGGTGAAAAAACCTGAATAAAAATTCCTTTAAAAAAGGAATGGGGCGCCCAATGGGAGCTTTAATGTAATGTGCTGAAATGGGGGGGGGGGGCACTCCCACTTTGTAGGTGACGCGTATGTAGTGCTGTTAAGACCCCCTTTTCACCATCGCTGTCAAATCCCCAAAATGGGCTGAAAATAAATAAAAATGTGGGAATTTGGACGTACAAAAAACCTGAATTCAGACTAAAACATGAAAAGTGGAATCGCTGCCATAACATGACCATCCTCCTGTAACAAGATACTCATTTTTTGCGACTTTAAAAATCAGCAATCTCTCTATTCATGTGTGATTATGCATCAGAACACCTGTGAGATTAGAACCACTGGGTATATGAATAGCTACGGGTCTGTAGATGATGCATGTTAAAAATATTTTCAATCAAAGCAATGCTTTTTGAAATATAAAAACAAATCCTAAGGGGTAGTTATTTTTGTTTTACTCTTTGGATTAGTATTGATCAAATCAGTATCAAAATTTGGCTGTTCTGCCTTAAAGGTAACATGTCTTATGGTATTGAGTCAACTCATGCTTATACATGCAAATAAAGAAGTCAATCACAAACATGATAGTCGTGTTCAATTATTTGCTATGTCATAATTTTATTTATATACCAGTATCAAAAAACAGAAATACCATTTAGGTTTATATACACAATAATCCAAACCTCAGCAAATGTTTGCCAAGGTATCATACATTATTATTATAAGTTTCAATGTCTTCTTCGCCATGCTAATTATGTCATGGCTAATTGGCCATATAAGATATTTTGTTAAAAAGTTGAATACCTATACAGTCACTAGTGACAAACAGTTTTAACTAATGAACATGAAAAACACATAACATATATTAAGGGGAGGAGGAATTTCACTTGAAAAACTAGAATTACACGGTTCATAATTAAGGTGCCAAGTGGCCCCCACACAAAGGTGTGTAAATAACAAAGGTTTGTAAATACAAATAATATGGATTAAAGTGGATTAATGAAAATGTAAGCAAAATATGCAAATAAACTCATTAATAATATTCGTTAATATGCAAATAACATGACACAAAACTATTTGTTTGAAGTTGATGGATCTTTGTGATTAAAGTTGCAGAGTGGATTAATGAACATATAGGTAAAATGTGCAAATCAGCTCATTAAATGAGCATAAATATGCAAATAACATGACAAAACCATACAGCACATCAGGCCATCATATCCTATCACAATACCAAGTTGATCGGTTATTGCGTTGGAGCAGCACAGTGGATTAATAAATTTGCTTCCATCCGAACAGCCAGCCAAACAAAGAAACAACCAGGCAGCCATTTGGATGATAACATAAGCCCCACATATGGGCGGGGGGCCAAAAATTGTTGGTGACTTCAGATTTGTCTTTCCTTATACAGAGTTGGTCTTAAAGCCATAATGTACAATCTAAATATGAAATTTGTTATCCCCCCCAAGTCTGCTTGTTTGGCATATTTGTAATGTTTACACATGTCCCAACTTAAACCTAAATGGAATCAGCCAAATTTGTTGTGTTTGCCAGGTTAGCAGAGCAATTTTGGCGTAATGTTATATGTCACACATTGCGTCCCCTATAGAACTTCACATTAAGGCGATGGGATTTCTGCGTAATTGCAGGGGGAAACATGACTAAAGACTTTTGATACAAACATGAGTATGTAAAGAAATTGAAAATTATATGCTGACCCTATCATTAGAATACACTTGATTCAAGATTAGGATAATGTAGGATTAGATTGGGATAGGAATCAGATGAAGATTAATATCCAAGTAAAAGATCATTGGATACTTTGTGATGTCAGTGCAACAAAGACTTTGCATTGGCTACCAAACATTGACGTTGTTTAAATCATGCACAATTTATTTCAAATACACTTTTTACTTTGTTTCATAACTAGGCAATGTTGATCCGAATCACTACCTCCAAATCTCTTCATTTTTTTCAAAACTGTGGAATGGCAGACAAATAATATTGCCCAAATATGATACGAGAGAAGAATTCAACAATAAAAATACATTTACTTCTGCTAAAATCAATATCATACATGTACAGCATTCCGGTGCGCGATGTGATCACGAATGTGAGCCACAAGCACGATTTCTACATGCCTAACACAGCTGTACATGATTCGTAAGTACATGTACCTACCACATATGATCACATACACTCACATTTGTGCCCATCCACCACAAACTAGTCGTAAAGTCGGCATTTTCCATTTTGAGATACAATCAAAAACAGTAATGGATTTCTATGTAAAATATATAAGAAAGTTCACCTTTAATGAACCATAACTTCACTTCCAGATGTCTGATGAAGCTGTTTGAGGTGTCACTTTAAAGCTGAAAGTGCATTCTTTCAAATTCTTTGCAATAAACAGAAAATGATCTAGAGCCGACTTTACTACCACTTCGTGGTGGATGGTCACATTTTGTGATACAAACAAACAACAGGTATTATGTTCCACTGTGCATCAAACAAATTCAACTTTCTGCTGCCTTGCCTTTATCAGCACACATTATGTTCCACATTCTGTTGTTGGCACTGTACTCAACTGCATATGCACTGTGGTTTGCCTATTTTGGAATGATCAAATTACAGTGGAAATTGAGATACCAATGAAATGGGTTTCTTGCTTTCTGTCAATAGAAAATTTGAGAAGTGACTGAAATTTTGATATGCTATCAATTTCCTACACTCTCGCCTTAATTCCGATCCATAAATACTCATCAATAAGTGATCGCAATTTCAGCCATGTATACTAGAAACCAATGATCCAACATCCTCCATTATTGCCGTGTGAATGCACTACAACTTTTTGGGAATTTTCCTTTTCATTAACATGATTAACAACATCAGCAATTCCAACTGAATGAACCATTTTTGATTTTTATAAGCCTAGGCTTATATTAACAAACAAGACCAAATAATTTGCAAAACACAAGTACAATGCTTTTTTTTTTTTTTTTTTTTTAGAAAGCGCAATTCACCGCCATTGAAACATGCAAGTTCCAGTGTTTTACAATCTTGACGATGTACCGAATGTTGGAGCATGCATGGCTGAAATTACAAAATGTCTTATTTACATCCCCCGATTCCCTTCCAGTATATATGACAGAAAAGAAGAAGCTGAGTAAGTCCCTCATATTATTACTCCCCTGAACACTACCTGCCAATCTGCCAACATTGCCTCTGATTGGTCAATTACTTGATATCTTCACTTTAATCACCAATCAGAACAAAGCTTTGAAAATAATTCACTCCAAATTTTTGGCGTGGTGAAATTATTCTACAATGTTGCTGATTGGTCCAATTAATAATGAAAACTTCTTTTTGGCCAATTGGCAGGTAGTTCTCATGGGGTTAAGGCATACTAAAAGTTGGCACAGAATAGTTGATAATAAATTGAGTTGTTATTACTTGCAAAATATACATATTATTTGGATAATAACAACATTAGAAGAAAATATACACTACAACAGTCATTCTCTTTACCTATCACAGGCACTCATTATTATTGACTCAACATTTGTGCAAAATTGTATTAACATTGACCTTTCAATTACTTCATTGAATAACTAAAATATACAAAAATATATTGGTGACTTGACGTATATAGTCAATGCTATCACTCATTTAGTTGAAATAGATATGCTATTATCCACATTTTACAAATATACATAAGGAATAGTATTAAGTGTGCAAATTAATATGTGATGTGCACAGACTGGTGAATGCTGCAATGTGAACAAATTATTACATTATTTACACATGATAGAATTGGTTCACAGCATGAATATTTGGTATACTTTCAGACATGTGAATGCTTCTATGGCAGCAATGTCAATGAATCAATTCCAATGAAGGTATGAGGTTTATTTTTATCATATTTCTTATTGAACGTATTCATAAAGGACACATCCCTGTCTGAGGCCAAAGACTAAGAAAAATAAAGATACTTAAAAGTGTTAGTCCCATGAATTTCCCTTCTCTTAAATTTCTCAAGAATACAAATGGGCTATTCCATTTAAAATCCACACTACCCCTGTGGAAGATTTAGCTAAAGTCTTCCACAGAGGGAGTATAAGTTTCAAATAGAATAGACAATTAGGTAGCTTCCAATTGATATACTCACTCCAGTTGTGGCAGATATAGGTAAAACCACAATACAGGGGAGTATGGATTTCAAAATGATTAACTCAGACCAATTACATTTGAAAAACATACTCCCCCTGCAGAATACATTTCTAAAATCTTAGACAGGGGTAGTGTGAATTTCATCTGGAATAGCCCAATATCAGTGTAATCACTGCATATTGCTGAATAGCATCCAACTTTAAACTGTCTGTATTCCTTTGTCTTATTCTGACTACAGAGGGCGCTATTACCAAGATGAAGTGAAAAGCCATTTTTGCCTTGTTTGCTAGGCTAAAAAATCACACAGCACTTCACGTGGTAGGTAGGGATCGTTCATATAATCAAAGACAAAATTAAAAAGACTAGTTTGCATCTGACGTCAGGTCCAAGGCACAGCGTGATTGGTTACTGACCTACGCAGTACAGCATTTTCGGTCTGGTTGACAGGACGTCATACGCAAACTAGTCTTTTTCATTCCGTCTCAAATAATGGTAATCTGTTTCTCAGCATTATGCAACAATCACACCGATGTGAAAATCAGGGTTCCTGCACCTTGAAGGCTTTAAAATGCAAGGACTTTTCAATGACTTTAAAGGTCCAAAAGCATGATTTTCAAGGACTTACCACAACACAAAAATCATGATGCGGCTCTCCATGCGGCACATATTAACGAAAGTGACAGCTCCTCTCCATTCCCCAAATTTTGTCAAAATTATACTTTAGGTAAAATTCCAATTTTCAAGGACATTCAAGGACCTTGTGCAAATTTCCAGGACTTTCAAGGCCTTGAAAAGGTGTTTTCAAATTCAAAGACTTTCAGGGACTGTGGGAACTCTGGAAAATTCTACCATCAACTTAAGTCTTAAGGTTTTAGGCGAAAGCTTCACTCACATTCTGCCCTTAACTTCTACTAACATAACAGAAGACGTCATAGAAGTATTTTTGTTGGATGTATCACCATTTAAAAAAGTAACAAAATATGGCAGAATGGGGAACACACATTCAATATTGTACTTAGTAGTGAAAATTCAGGAACAAGAAGTGGGTAAGTGCAATAGCTGCCATGTGTAGATGAGTACAATATACTGTGGGGAAATTGCCAAATGGCCACAGGCAGCTATTGCACTTACCCACATCTGGCACTGAGCAGTCAAAGTATGTGACATATCTTGACGGTGCAGCATAGCAGCCTTTGTAATGAAGCATCCATTTTAAATTTGTCTAGAAAAAAGTTTAGAAATGCTCAAAATACCAATTAATATTAGAATGATCATTGTAACAATTATGTCAAAATATTTTCTCATAAAAGACACTAGTTTAAAGCATTTCCAGTCTTTATGGCAACAATACTATATAAATAGATACATTCAGAGCTATATAACAGCCTCCTACAGCTTTAAGTTAATTATTAAGTTACAAAAGATAAGTCTATCTGTACATGTAGTCTGTCAAAAAATCTACAGAATACACCAAAAACACTTGACTGAATACGTAGCAAGATTTGTAATATTTGAATGGAAATATATAGAATGTAATCGCATATTACATATGGAAATAATTGAATGAAGAATGTGATATAAATAAAGGTATAGACCATTTCTGTAATTGGCACTTTCCTGCCACTGATGGGGTGAACGTATTGATGGATGAAAAAGATAACAGACCGCGTACAAGCAGTCAGTCTCAGTATCACCAGATGAGGGCCGATTGTTCCATGAAATGCGACAGGCAAAACTGGGACGCACTTAACGTTCTATCGCGTAGGCACGCAACGCTGACATGATTGTCAGACACGGCACAATAACATCAGAGCATGGTTTCACACAATGACCTAGAATGTCAGCCTAGTATAAATTCATTATGCTTTGCACATTGGGTTGACATCCTGATATTATGCTCTGTGTCAGAACTTGAATATCTTATATATAACACGGCAATGAATGTATTTTATTCTTGCGATTATGAGTGTGATTGGCGCTTTTGCTATACCGGGTGGGCTCAGGTCGACCAGAGTGCTGGGCGGAGAGTAGGAGTACTGAGCATGCCTACCCTGCGCCCCTACTGTAGCTACAACCCCGATTGCCATAAATCTTATATAGTTAAGAAGTCAAACATCACTAAAAATATAATTATGAGATCAATATTTTCATTTGGAATTGATAAGATGAAGTCATACATGACATAACTGTGTAAACTCTGAGAAAATATTCAACCCATAAATAATGACCACCATCTGTCACAAACACCAATTTAATTTCTCAAGTGCATTGCTGGTCGACTAAGTATTCATTACTGCATAATTTGAATAAATGACATAAATATTAACCTTTAATTTTGAAATACAAAATCTTTCCACAGCTGACCAGCAACAAGTGTTGACAATATTATAATTAATTACAAAGGCACCAAATTTTGGCACTTCTAAAAATGATAAAGGTTAAAGGTCACAAGTCATAAGGCAACAAATATATATTTTTTATGACAAAATATGAAATATATAAACATGATACACATAACCTGCTCACATACAATGCGGCAACATTTGCAAGTCCTATATTCTCTATTTAGGCACAGGAGCTTGTTATAATGGTCTATACTTTAAAATCAGTTTATAGTAACTCAGTATTTGTTCCTTTGAATAGACCATGACGATATGTCGGTCAATACCATCGTCACACATCCTCTTCCCCACTACATATTTTGTGTTAAACACCAACGGTATAAGAAAATAATAATATAATAATTGCAGAGTACATTTTTCAGCAAAGCTAACCAAGTTTGACATTTTTCTGATATTTTTTGTCTCCTTAGAGAAATATGTTTTAATTGCAATTTGAAGGTTTTAAAACAAGCAGTTTGGTCCTCGTTTGATACTCTGCATTTCAACACAAATATTGCAAATAAAACCTACAAAATAACTTGAATATTAATTAAAATGCATACATACTAGCTTACTATGAATAAACAAAGGAAAGGAAACAAAGCAAATTTTTTTCAATTGCATCAAGGCTTCAATCAGCTTTAACTGACAATACTATATTGTCTGTAATAAATGCCCCTTTATCCTACCACCAGGAATTTCCCCCTGCTATTTTCAATGAAAAAGTGGCCGAAAACCGAAATCTCAATACCATAACGTGTGAATAAGCTTAAAACTTGCATCCGTCATGTTAACGTTGGCCATCATAATCACCAATTGCATGGACACAACCTATACTAACTAACTTCCACCAAGTTCATTGCCAATTCCGGGATCCTGATTGAATTTCAGTAAGTAAATCACATTCTAGCTTAAAATGCACTATAGCTAAAATAATAGTTTCTCTCGATCATGAGAGAATAAATGTACTGCGTGCAATGCGTAATGTTGCAATTTTAATGGAATAGCGCGTTCATTTGTGCACGCACAAGAAATAGAGTGGTACGGTAACTTTTAGAAGCCTGTGTGGCCCGGGTTTGTGGCAAGTGTTGCACGCTCTGCGCAATTGTCATTGCGTGCCAATTGAGCTCCCCCTCATGATCGAGAAACTATTATTTTAGCTATAACAGATGTAATTTTGCAGTATTTACTGCAATAATATCCTATTCCATTGGCACTGCCATATTGGGATTTGAACCCAGAAATGAACCAGAGGTGAGATACTTTTGATTTTCGCCCCAATTTAAAGCTTTTTTCCCTAAAAATTTGCTTCTAATAAACAATCACCTTTCAAAAAAAATATAGCACACCCCAGGACTTTCATTACAGACAATACGTTCAACGTAAGTTGGGATCCTGGAATTACGTGCTCCAATATAAGTTATATCTCTCTGCTAGTTTGTATTGGAGAACAAGTAAGGGATACAGAGACTCTATTAATCAACATTGATCTGTTCTACCATGTGCATCCTACACTTACTAAATAGCATTTGCAAATTCCATAACGTCCATGCATATGATGTTGCTAGATCTATGCATCAGTTACAAAAATTCAAACCAATTGCTGTCAAACAATTGCAGGTTATCCAAAGACACATAATTGAAATGTTTAAATACTAATCTTATGATTGAAAAATATTATTAAATTGTACACTGGGTCTATATACTATAAGTAGTTGCTATATCCTCCAAATGTTAAAGCAGCACAAGAAGATTATTTGTGTCTACTTAGAACTACCTATGTCAACCAGAATTTTCACAATCAATATAAACAATCACTTTTAATATCAAAATTATGTAATTTCACATGTTACTGTTTGCTTGGATCCAGAGGATGATTTAAGCACTTCCCACCAATGCCACTGTGTTGACTTGCGGTTAGCACAGCTGTGTGAGTGAACATGACACCACTGCTCGCATATTGCATTGACGGGCATGGTTACATTTGAATTTGGACTGATATATTTACACTAAAAACGCATTCAAAATGCTAGTCGATTCCACATTTTATGTTACCTACAGAAGCTGTGAATTATCCTTTATGCATACATCACTTTTGTTCTGAAATCGACCAAGTAATAATGACACACACACAATTCTTAAACAACATCTTTTGCACAGAATTCAATGGGATTTGAAAAGTAAAGTGGCAGTTGAAACTCTAGTGATAACACGTTTGCAGTGCATGATGGGGCTTCCTGAAATTATCCTCTGGCTTGGATCCTAGGAGGTTTCTTGTATTTTTTTTTCAGGAATGTGCAAAACATTAAATCATAGTGAATCTTGTTTGGAATGTTTACATCATACTCTGTATTATAGAAAACACAGTAAACTGTTGACAAAAAAAGTAGAACTTTCTGACAAAAACAAATGTGACCCAATTTGATCCAATCAGTCTTTTAAACTATAAACTTAAAACATTTGAGCCATCGTCATTATAAGCATATCTAAAACAAAACTTTCAATTTTTCAAAAACCTTCCAGAGATACAAATTAGAACTGTTATTCAGTTGTAAAATGATAACCTTTTATGGTGATCAATTTTCTTATTTTCTTTTTCTTTCATTCTAATTTTGCTGGTATCTAAATTTTATTATTGGAGATTTTTTTTCATTCTTAATTATTTTCCTACAGTAAGAATTCATTTGAATGAACACTACATGACGAACACCTACATACACAGCATGACGAACTCCCATGTACACTGCATGACTAACACCCTTGTACACGGCATGACGAACACCCACATACACTGCACTGTGTAAAATGTGTGCAGAAGTGAATCCAACTCACTCCTGATTGGTTGGTATTTCTATTGTCTTGGCATGTTGTGTCTAGCGGTAGAGCACAGGCCTTGTGATCGTGAGATTGTGGGTTCGAGCCCTGATGTGGTCATGCATGATGTACCCTTGAGTGAGGTGATTCACCTCACAATACTCCTTTCTACCCAGGTGTATAAATGGGTATGGCATTCGTCAATGCTGGGAAGGTAAAAGACTCACTGTGGAGGAGGTGTAGCACTGTAGCAATCCCCTACAGCAACATCACATGGAGTCTCGCCCAATCACCAAGCAAAGAGAGATGGGCACTCTGTTCACTGTTTATATACAGGTCCTCCTCTTTTACCTTACCTTATCCAATGTCTTTGATTGGTTTGATCTGTAGTATCACCCCGCCCATGTTTTGTACTTTAAAATATGATCGTGTTCTGCTGTGTTAGTTCAAATGAAATTTTTACTGAAGTATCAAAGTATCAGGCAATTTTATTATTACTGACATCAGACTGATTGGATCAAATAACATAAATCACATAAATGGCCCTTTTATTTCATTCCACAACAAAATGATCAGTAGATTCAAACACAGACATTGACAATGTAAGTTGCAAATGGTTACATTTTCAAATCAGAAACAAGATAGAACCACAGATCAATGAACTGATAGTCCTGATGTGTACAGTCATTCTACTGGTAGAATACTGGACATCAAAATCAAGGTTTTCACATTAGTTTGTCTCTCCTGCCTGCCATTTGTTGTGTATTGAAAAAAGTGTCAATCTTTTTACCAAATAGTTCTTCTAAAATACAACAATCACCCAGCTGGAAAAATATTAGAAAAATACATTTACGAAATGTCCTTAGCCTCTTCCTGATATATGCATGTTTTTAAATTCTAGAGAAACGTCTACCACAGCCCCGCTCTTGAATTCAACATGCCTGATTTATTCTTTGACTTCCGAGTCTTCTCTAACGTCGACTCTTTATCCGGTGTCTTCACCTTGTTCTTCTTCTTCCTCCCTGTTCCATTTTGTGACCCCGACTCGCTACCTTTCCTCGGCGACATCCGTCTATCTATCGATGACCCGGGCGACATTGTTCCGTTCGATGACATAGATGATTGAGATGAAGGGGAATGGATTTCTTGTGACCTCCTGTGGTCTTGAGGATGGACAAACTCCTGACTTAATGGTGTAATGAGTTGTAATCTTAAGCTTTGTGAACCTAGGATAAGCTTTACTACTTTCTCGTGTCTGTACCATTTGACATTGCTCTCATTGACACCTACGATGAAATCGCCTTCCCTTACACCGTGTTGCTGTGGAATAAGAAAAGAAGAATGTGTAAAAAACAAAATCAGGTTTGTTTTTTCTCTATCCTGACTACGTTAAGGGATCCAAAATGAGCGTTTATTGCGTTTCGATAGTATTTTTGTGGGACATGAGAGCACCTCAGACCTATCGAATTGCATTCTGAATACGAAGCATGTCTTTTTGATATCAAATAATTTTCATTTTTGAAAATCACAATATAATAAAATTTTATGACAAATTATAAAAATTTGATATTTTTCAAATTTTTGATATATAACAGTCCTCGAAGTAAATTATATAAATCTAATGATATATTCTTAAAGTGTATGTAGCAGGAGGAAAAGCCGACGGTCAATTGAAAATTTTGACCTTTCATATTGAAGATATGGGGTTTTTTCCCAAAAAGACCTAATATTTTTTTGGTGTTTTGGGAAAAAAAATCCATATCTTCAATATGAAAGGTCAAAATGTTCAATTGATCGTCGGCTTTTCATCCCACTTACATACACTTTAAGTATAAATCATCAGATTTATAAAGTTTACTTCAAGTACTGTTAAATATCAAAAATATCAATTTTAATGATTTGCCATAAAATGTGTATTAAATTGCTAATTTCAAAAATCAAAATTATTTGATATCAGAATGACATTCTTCGTATTCAGAATGCAATTCGATAGGTCTGATGCTTCTAATGTCCCACAATAAATACTGTCCAAACGTTCATACCCCAGCCCTTAAGTATCCTATATATGCAAAAAGTTCATCTATGAATGATACCCAGGAATAAGAAATATATAAACAAAAATAAAATAAAACTTAATCCAGATACCGTATTTACTCTATTAGTTGTCCCCCCCAGCCCCTTCTTAAATGCCTCACCATTTTCTTCAACCAAGATGTTTAAAAATGCCAAAATTTCCATGCTATCTTGTTTAAGTAAGCCTGTCTAATTTAAGTGCGGTCAGTACCAGTCAAAAATAACATTGCCATACCCGGAAGTGAACCGGTTCAACCACAGGTCATTGATCCTAAGCACATAATTTATTTTGTTATTTCGACATGATTTTAAAGTTTACCTAACAATTTTATTTGAGTTATCGTAAAAAAAATGACCTCAAGTTGGAAAATGCAACGCCCGGAACGTTTAATTTTAGCTATTTAGGATAATTTGAGTTGACCATAAAGAAGTAATAATACATTACAGTTTTACATTCAGACACAGCATTAGGTAAACAGTCATTGATAGTCCAGCAACTTACATGTGCAACATATCCTTTATCTACGCTAGCCACGATGACCGGTGAGTCTCCTCTGACTGTGAAACCGTACCCATCATTGCCTCGATGAAGCTCTACTGCCCTAGGTGCTGACCAGTTGTTACGGGCATTGAATATTGCGAGTGGACCCTGTGTACAAACAAAAGAAAAATGAAAAACTTTTAAGAATACTTAATGGCATTTGACCAGTACATTTTTCACAGTTTCAAAATGCAGAATTGGAATGCAATTTCATCCATGTGGGAGGTATGAAAGTGCAATGCAATTTTGTTATAATTGTACAAAATTTAGAATTAAACTATAATATATATCATATTATGTGTCCATTTTAACCTCAGCTCTATGTTACAGAATTCGTTTTTTTGTGAAGCCATTACTTTATGCTGTTCATCAGTATCAAAAAACAGAAATGTGAAACATTAAATGTTAGAAGAGTTCAAGGAAATCTGGGGAAGGGGATGTTTTTATTAGCGGATTAGTTTGTATATGAGCAATTCCATTTATAAAGATGGGGAATATTGAGAACATTGCAATTGGCATTTCTTGAGGACTAAGTTGGGCCCCTACCCTCAACCTAGACTCCAATGCCCCCCCCCAACAAAACACCAAGTTACTCCGCTTTAATATTGGAATAAACATAATGTTGCAGCTAGTTTTAACCAAAACTGAAGATAGTTTACCCTTCCCAGAATCCTTTGCAACATGATGCATCAAATCATTTCATCAAATGATACACTTCTATTACTTCATAAATTTTCCAATAAACAATTTGTTTTCTAGTTGAGAATAGACTGTCTAAACATGTGTGGATATTCATGAAATAAACATTTTTCTGGATGTGCTCTGTTCATTGAGATACCTTCTGGATCGACCCATGATGAATTGGGATTGTAAATCAGTACAGAACATTGAAATAAATGCAATGCATTGTGGGAACTGTTAGATATCTTCTCTGCATTACAATATTCTTAGATTTCACTTTTTAATATCACTAGGATCCACAACATGTTCATCTATCAGGGCATAGTTCTTTAACCCCAATGCATTTGTACACTCATTGAATGACCTTAGAAAATGTGGGTACAAAAACTCATACTCTGCTACTTGAGGTCAAATTTTGCACTATGATTGTTTAATGGAGGTTATTGAACTATGCCATTGGGATGAGGCCATTGTGGTCCTTAGTGTATACAAGCATAACTTATCATGCCATTCATATAAGACAGATTAATCCAGCCCAGGTCAAGGTTTAGCCTCATCAAACCGCCAATGAACTATTGTCTTCTATATGGGACTTGAAAAAATGCAGGTGATGTGTAGTGTACCGTACCAAACTGGCATGGTCTGATGCATACTTGCCAAAAGTGTTAATAAATCCAATACGAGACCTGCTCCCACAAAATGAGCGTCAAGTCACAAATTGGTAGTTTTGAATGCCCCATTCACAAAGACATACTTCTGGCATGCACAGGTGCACATCAAACAAAGAACATCAATTCAGCAGCCAGGGGTCTCGAGACTTTACGCTGATTTTGTGGGAGTAGGTCAAATATATCATTAGCAGAGGAATACCAGGCAAAATTAGCAATGAAGACAACATTGCAAAGCCGTCCTGCTGACACACTCACAGAATGATTTTTACCAGTAAGAATGAGTACAACAATTTGCAATTTTAATGCTAAAATGGAGCGTAATTTTCAGGAACAGGTCAAAAGGAAGACGCACATTACGAATTTTGGTCAATTTTGTCTAGGTATTTCGAGCCTCCTCGTCCAAGTCATTATGCCACTGATTATTAGAAATTATCATAAAGTAGATGCATTTGTAGAAAGTCTAAAACTCGTGAGCATTTTTGGATATGGCAATCATAAAATCTAATCAATTTTAATAGAAATTATCATTCATATCTACTTACCAGATTATGGAATATGTCTTTAACTTTGACCTTTGTGAAGTCAGGGTCAAACACTGCTGCCATATGTTGACTGTCACCTGTGCAAATAAAGAAAATGGCAAACAAATAAATTTACAAATTTATTATGTGGAAGAACACTGTTTACAAATGAGCAGCAGATAAATCAGGAGTTTTATTCTTTTTTAATCAATGTAACATTCTCTTCCTTAGTTGGGCTCTCAAAGAAAACCAATTTGAAAACAAAAATGGCAACACAATAATAAATCAGCGGACATTGGTTTGCAATAACATAAGTCCACAGCAAATTAACGTAATGGAAAACAACAGTGGGTCCTACACTATGGCACAATTAGATGCAATCACGGAACAGTGCGCGACTGTGTTCAACATTAGCATTTAACAACATGATTTTGCTGAATATTATGCGAGATATGCCTAAATTAGGTTTGTCCATATCTTGCTTGGACTTCTTGCAGGAAATGTGCTGTTCAGCTGCTGAATTATTTGCAAAGTTACTGTTCTTGAGCAGGTAAATACATTTTTGTAGGGCCTATTTCTCCTTTTGGAAAGAAAAAATCTATTGTATGCCTGGCCTGATGAACAAAAACTCTTTTTCACGAGTGGCTTCTTTCCTATTATCAAATAGACTGCATAATAGAATGGGCCATTTGCAGCCTTAAATTTGAAGTCAATTGATAAAAGCAGGCAGTGCCTCTATATTAGCCATTCAACTACTTAATCAATCATTTCACCTGTACATATTAAATTAGGTAATTCATGGCCCATCTCGCACATACCAATTGTGCCCTTGAAGCGTATTAAATGTGTACACTGCAGTGTACGATACGCACATGCAATCTTCTGGACCATGTCTTGGAGCTACAAGCGAGCCGAGTATTCCAACTTGGCCACAAATTAGCTTATATGTGACATGATCAAGGGAAATGAGTCACATGTCGGCAATTTTCAATTAAAAGTTTTATACATCATTTTCTGGTAGCTTATGAATGCTACATTTTGATGCAAACCCATCAAAATCAGACATCTGGTTACCAAGTTATGAGCAATTTATCAATGGCTGAAAACAGTATGAAACAAAACAATTTGAAGACTGTTTTTATCAATATCTAAAACAATATTAGCAACATCCGACTCATTCCCCTCGATGTCACATATATCTATAGTTTCACCTTGTGTTTTGATATATTTTGAATACTTTACCTCTGATATCAGGCACATCATCTAATTCAAAGAAGTCATCCTCCTCATCTAGCCCTGTGTATTTGTTCATAGACCTGTCATGAGTCTGCTTCAGTACTTCTTGTAATGTGTCTATCTTCCTCAGGGATTTCGATAAACTGTGTACTCTCATTGCTTCCTCATGAAGCATCAAGGCTTGTTTGATGTGAGCTTTACCTTTATATGGATAACAATATATCAAAATAATATTACACATTAAAAAAATACTAAATATTATTTTGAATAGAAAAAATAAGATTATCTTTCGTGTTGGTATATAAAGACAAAATGTAGACTCTAATGGCCTCAGCTTATCTTACAGCAGCTAACCTTGTCTGACTGTAGTGGAAAGATAAAAAAAACCTTGCCTGACTGTTTGTTCTTCACCTAAGTTGTAAATAATTATAAGTCTTAACCCAGTACATCACCTACTTGACATTCAGTTTACACCCACTGATGATGCACTGATGAAGCAGAAGGGTTAAAGACTAAATTTAAATTTGCACTAAGCCAAAAAAGAAACTTATAATTTTTCACAAAGTCATAACTTAAAATCCTGTCTATCAAAATTAACCAAAATTACACACAAGATTGCCTCAATACTGTACTCTAAACACATGTCAGTAACTATGCAGTTGTCCAACTGACACAACAGCAAAATGCACTGACATGCAACACCTTCTTGGACCACATTCACAGCGCAACAGATTTCTTTGGCTGGGTTCCAATTATTCGCCTGTGAATGTGATCCCGGAAGCTGTTCTGTGTCAGTGCATTTTACTGTTGTGCCAGTTGGACAACTGCTTGGTTACTGACATGTGTTTAGAGTAGAGTATTGAAGTAATCTTGTGTGTAATTATTGTTCATGTACAGGCGAATAATTGAAACCCAGCCAAAGAAATCTGTTGCGCTGTGAATGTGGTCCAGGAAGGTGTTGCATGTCAGTGCATTTTGCTGTTGTGTCAGTTGGATAACTGTTTGGTTACTGACCAGTGTTTAGAGTAGAGTATTGAAGTAATCCTGTGTGCAATTTTTGTTCATTTTTATGGAGAGGATTTTAAGATATGACCTTGTGAAAAATTATAAGTTTCTTTTTTGGCTTAGTGTATATTTCTCTTGATGCTACATCCATTCCAACATACATTGTATTTTATAGCTTGTGCTGATGATAAAGTTCAGGGCTGCTACTGCAGCTGACTTTCAATTCACTCCACTGCCATTGAAATGGCAAATATAATTAATACTATAGTTTTCAGCACAGTTCTTCAGCACTCTGCCAATTTGGTGCAGTTTATGGCATATACAACAGTGGGGTTCTGATTGGCTAATTGAATCACCTCATCATCACATTGGCACTTCATTCGCTGTTCAAGCTGCATAGCATCGCGTGATATAGTTCTTTTTACGTGGTAATCAGACAGAGCAGATGGGTACTGCTGAAGTAATTTGCTGAATAATACTATTTTGTTTGCTTAGAGTTTACTCTTGGTATTTTTTAATGTTTTGAGATCATGTATTTTTTGTGAAGGGGTGGAAATAATTTTGTGCTGATTTAATGGATATGGATTCCTGTACTTACTTTGCCTTTTTCTTTCTTCCAAATTCTGTGGTAATTGAATGTTACGATGTTCTGAGTTGGCATAGATTGAAGGGAAAATTACTGATAATGTGTCTTGATCATATACTGGCTCTAAAAGGAAAAAAAACAGACAATAAAGCATTATTTCACTTCAAATATGCTTGTAGTATTTTTTGGTGTAGCTTGGTAAGTGACCAGAGGAGGCTTAAACGCATTCCTACAATGCACTATGATTGGGAAATTTGATCAATATAACCTAATTTTAAAGGCAAAGTCCCCATTGCCACACACACAAAATGGTCATTTTAAAACTGCAGCCAACGAGCTAATAGTTGAGACTTATGACTGATATTTGATTTTCTTACAGGAAACATTCATATTGTCCCACTACATTAATTTTATTCCTAAGTCTCGATGTTTTGAATGTTAAATAATAGGATGAAAATACCAGATATTTGCACACAATCCCAATTCAAGGTATGATCAACTGTACCACATGTGTACAAAAGCCAGACATACAAGGTCAGAAACCCCATTGGGTTGTGGGAATGTCTTTAAACATCCTCTGGTAAGTGACCTACATATAGATTTTATTTTAAATATCATAGTAAGGTCGAGATACCACTGTAAATGTAAATATGTGAGAATATTTTGGTTATATATCTTTGACAATTGCACTTTTAAAGCATTTTCCACGTTGATGTGGCAGTGACGTCAGTGCGCATTCCATTGGCCGCAGCTACAAATCACTAGTGTTCGTTCAAAGCGCTGGATGCCGCATAGATGCGCGCATTAAAAACCTCAACACTTTGATGTCACTGCCACATCAGGGTGGAAAGTGCTTTAGTTTCAGTAGTTATGTTTTGTCTTTATGGACAAATATTAATAGCTGGATCTGGGTGTCACAGTTGATTTTTAATACAGTGAACTAATTAGATTAACAATTAATTTTGAGCTTATACAGCTGTAGTTGATGTCAGGATCATATATAAACTTGAAGCAACATCAATACCATGTCCAAGTTTGTATGATTACCTGTGATCTCAATCATTATTATATAAGGCATACCTGCTAACATTTGAAACTCAAAAAGAAACTCAAAAACTGGAACACTCCCAGCCATGATTTTTATATCCGATCGGCACACTCTACACAATGTGAAGATATTCCCCGCACTTTATAAATCTCTTTAGAAGTCATCAAGGGTTTATTTGGTTTCTTTGGAGTTTACATGTTTGATTTTGCATGTACATGTATTACATTCATCCACCAAATAATGATAAACCGTGCCACAAATCAATGCCACCGACACACAAGGTTCGTTCTAAACGTGCTGGCTACCATGAGATTGTGACGATTGTTAATGGAAACCCTGTGGAAATCCTGTTTTTTACTGTTCAGACACACAGAAAATGGTGCAAACCCTGGTAAAACGGTAGAGTTGGCAGGTACATACATGTATAAGGTCAAACATGCAAATCATACTACTAAAAACTAAATGCACTTACTTTTTTGTACTGTGAATCCTAAGGCAGCATAGTAATGTGAGCTTGCCTTGAAATGTTGTGATTTGACTAGTACCATTGAGATCCATGAATATGGAATGTAATCTTTAACTGATGACTGCATCATAGCTTTGTGCACCTTAGTGTAAGCCTCACATACCTGGAATTAAAAATTAGGAATCAAGAAAAGTTATGATTTGACTATAAATTTTTTTTCATTACCAATTAACAGCTGTATGCGATCTGACTGTGATCATATTGCAAAATACAACGCAAACGCACAACCTTGCATACTATGAAAATACTAGCCAATCACAAGTGAGTTGGGTCACTTCCGCATTACCCACATGGGCGTTCATCAGGCAATGTGCGAGGACAAACGTCACACTGTTGGCAGATGTGTTCATTCAAATTAAATTTTTACTTTATAGAATACATGCAGAATTCATAAACTCAATGTATTATTTCAATGATGACTGTATTATTGCTTTGTGTGCATTGGTTTTTGGATATCAAGAAGGGGGGCATCAAAGCAGCAGAGGAATCTATCTTGTGAATGATACAAGTCATCTGTGTATCTGAAAAAGCCCATTAACTCAAAATTCTTAAGCAGGTATTTAACCTTCCAGACAATGACCCAGCTATGGAATATGATTTGAACAAGCACTATTTATAACAAAAGCAACATTTACTGTATTTTGTGACCCTGCAATTGACCTTTTCAATAAATCCAACAAGCCTTTGCGAGTACACCTGAGATGTTGTCATTTGACGTCAGTGCGCATCACGCCAGTGCACACATCTTTTAGCGAACATAGTTACTGCGCATTGCAAGTCGTTGTGACATCAAATGACGACATCTCAGGTGTACTCGCAAAGGTTTATGGGATTTACCGAAAAGGTCAATTTTGTGGAGTACACTACAGGTTGTTCCAGGATAAACAATGACGGTAATTTCGGTCAAACTGACTTTCGGTACAGAAACCCAGGATAAACATATTTTTGTCAAACAAACTCTTAACACAGGGAAATATTTATCATATGCTATGAATCCTACTTACCACAGCAGCTTCCTGTGCCACATGGATGCAATCTTGGACTGTGTCCTCAACACCATCTAATGTTCTTCTTTCATACATACACTCCTGGACTTGTCCCTGTATAAACAACAACATGTATACACAATAAGATATTCATTTACCACTTGCCATACCCCTGTGGAAGATTTAAGAAAAGTCTTCCACAGAGGGAGTATGTTTTTTAAATGGAATTGGCTAAGGTTCATTATTTTGAAGCCCATACTCCGCATGTATATGGCTTTACCTATAGGCCACTTGACATGTGACGTCATTATGCGTACAAATTATGGCAATTTCCATTGTTCTTTGCCCTGCAGTATGCGTACGCATCGTAGTTTGCTCAGGGCATGTGCATTTTAAATCGCCCACCATATTTCATATAGCACAAGAAAGCCATTGAACAGTGTAGCGGTTCGTTCAAGCATATCAATAGACCAATCCCTCGCCTTTGTTGATAAACAATGATGTTAAATGGTCTATATCTTCCACAACTGAAATGAGTATTTCAAATGGAAGTTACCCAATTGTTTATTCTATTTAAAAACATGCTCCCTCTGTGGAAGACTTTAACCAGAACGTGTGTATCTTGGATATGACCCTTTTAGATGAATTTAAATCAGCAATGTGGACTGGCAGGTATGTATAGTACTTTGTGTTTGCATAATTTACATACAACGAATGTGTATTAAGATTGAAGCATAAGAATTATATACTTAGTTCTCTAGGTTGATAAGATGAATCATAAGATGATTTTAATCTTTACCCAGAGTAGCCAGCGCACATAAACGTTGAAAAAAAAACAGTGTATCTAGCTGGATTCGAACTGGCGACCTTTGTATTACACTACCACAACACTCTAACCAGTTGAGCCACAGAGGCACACTGTAGAAGAGTGGAAGATTTTATATAGAAATATAAAAAGTCACATAGGGATGAAAATTATATACTTAGTTCTCTGGGTTAATAGGACAAACAAATTTTAATCTTTACCCAGAGCAGCCAGCAGTTATATGCAGTTCTGATGCCTTCCGATTCGAACCTAATAGATTTAAATCTTCCGCTCTTCTCCAGTGTGCCTCTGTGGCTCAATTGGTTAGAGCGTTGTGCTAGTAATATGAAGATCGCCAGTTCAAATCTGGCTAGATGCACTGTTGTTTTCAACGTTTATGTGCACTGGCTGCTCGGGTAAAGATTAAAATTTGTTCACCCTATCAAACCAGAGAACTAAGTAATATAATTTTCAAACTGTGATAGTATGACAGCAGTTTAGTAATTAGGAAATATATCAGTAATTATCGGTTATCACCTGCTGAGATATTCCCTACAGAAGGACAATGGCAGAGAGGAACAAAGGAACTTTGATTTATCATGCAGTACGCCCTACATGCAGCTCAGCAGTTCCAGATTTTCGCACCACTTGTACGTCTATCTCCCTTTTACGTCTTTTTGATCATTCCAAGTTCTTGTTATGAACTTTTTACAAATTTTCAACTTTACCCCCTCGCACCTCACTCATCAATTTTAATGCAAATTCATATTGAACTCAGAAACCACATATTTTGATGGGACAACAGTTTTCCTGTTACAACCGGAAGCTTCTCATGCCTGATAACATGTCACACATGGTCATTATAAAGCATATTAATCTACTATGTCCCACAATGTGGTTATTATATTACTAGTATATCTCCATGTATTCAAAATTGATGATCTTTGATTGGATTTAATACACCGTAATTGGTAGCCTGACAACTTGATATCCTATTAAAGAGACTTGGAGGTATGAAAATGAATAAAATACCTAAAGTCCATCACAACAAGCTAACTAATACAATTAACACTAATTCAGACTAATAAGTCTATAAACAAGTCTTCAAGTAATAATTAATTTGGTATCAACATCACTATACACTCTCTGTCTTGGTCAGTAACTGCTTATTGCCAGACACTTGCTAAATTTGACATTTTGATTGCAGTTCTGACAAAATAATAATAATTATCATATTTTGTTGTTGTTTCTTTAAGTTTCTTCATCATTTGCTACTTTGTGAAGCTTATCAACATCCATAGCTGACAAATTTCAGATGGGCATATTTGTCTAGCCAGTAAAATTAAATTTTGAAATATAACAATTAATAATATACCCCTTCTTGAAATTGTACCTCGGGTAGTTATCAAATTAGTTTCAACAACTCTTCTTATGCGTTTGTACAGGAGCCAAGCATTGTTAATCTGTGATACCAACAGAGAAATACCGCTTTCTTCTTGTAAGGTTGAGTGGCAATGACAAACGGATATTATGAATGAAAGAATCATGTGAATTAGACATTTTTAGCTTGTTTCGTAGTTGAAAGGGATTCAATCATGTTTCACCGTTGTTCATCACCAATTTAATAACAACTCATGTCTGCGTGGTTTACTTCGCTTGGGCAGTTTAGTTGCCCTCGCGAATTAAACCACTCAGATGATGCACACGCATTGTTGTTTAAATCGGTGATGAACAACGGTGAAACATGATTGAATCCCTAAATCAAGCACCGGAAATCATCATTGGAAAGATTCCAATAGTGCTGAATACCTAGACTTACCAACATAAGATAATGTAACATTTCTAGTACTGGTGTACTCATGTCCATACTTGGTGCATGGCTGAAGTTTTCAGCAAGGTATTTGAAGATCCCCGCTGCTCTCTGGTACTGGTCTATGGCTATCTCTATGCCTTCTACTTGACTTCGATCCTGTGAGAAAATTTGAAAATACAGAGAAAAAAATTGATTTCACAGATTCACATTATAATTTGACTTGGTACATGCATTGTTGCAAAATGCCAACCTGGTCTAACCCACATACATGTAGCATGTAAACAAAATAGTAAAATCAATAGAAAATACGGTCAACAATCTGTTATATTCCCAGGACCATTTAAATTGATAATTATAATTTATGCTATGGGGTTTTCCCATCATTCAGTGATTTCAAGTTGCAATATTTTTGCATAAAATCTTGATTTATGGAGACCATTCACAAATACTTTGGATGTAATTATTTGATTTATTTGATTTTCAGTTAGTTTCTCGCAACAGACTGAGTTTGTAACAAGTCAATTTAAATTTGTTTAATACCAAGAAAATGTACACACCCACAATTCAATCTTGTGTTATCATTAAATATAATATTCTGTAATACACTGTATAGTTTAAAGTAGAACACAAAACTCAACCAAGAGCATATTCCATTTGAAATCAGGTTCTAATCCAGATAATTGCCCATCTGTAGCCCCATTACCTACTTAACCTGCCCATCTGTATATTTTTAGACAAAAAATCCCCATTTTTATCTTCAACTATTATGATCGAACAATTAGAAATAGTTTGATATCCTTGAAAAATAACAAAACAGCCTGATTCAACAATTTGATAATAGATTTTGTGATTTAATCCACTTGACTGCCATTCCTAGACATAAATTGTCCTCATTTTTATCTACAACTATTATGATCCAACAATTAGATATAGTTTGATATCCTTGGCAAAACTCATAGAGAAGAACTGCCTGACTCAACAATTCAATATCAGGTATTCGTGCTTTGATCCACTTGATTGACTTTTATAGCCTGACCTCCATTTTGTTTGAAAATATAATCATTTCAGCTGTATTTATCCTACACTATCTATAAGGCTTGCAAAATGCTACAGTCTACTGCATTAATGTGAAATGAACCAGAACATATTCAGGAAAGTTGAATAGTTCAGTGCCTTAAAAAAAGGCCAGGTATGGTTCTGCAAAAAACTACTGAATTTAAAAACAATACTTTAGTTTATATCAAAATCATAAGTAAAAGTTTGCCATATTCCTGGTTTTCAACTGATGGGACATACATTTATAATATTTTGTCTGTCAGTGCAATATCGTTATAAAGTGACTTTCAGCGATTTTGCAGAAGCATTTTTGCACTTCAATTTGTTTACTTATTGTTTTTTTTAACATGTAATTTGAATCTAATGATATCAAATTGTTTCTTAACTAAATTTTTTAATAATATTATTAACTCAATTTTTACCAAAATGTCACTTACAACGTTCTTGCACTACATAACAATTTATTATACATTACAGTAAACTCAGGAAACCATGAAATTTACGACAGTAACCTACATTCCTTTTATTAGAAGGAGCACTGTACTTTTAAATGTACATGTACAGCTAGCTGCAACTATGTTTCTGGCTTCATTCCTTCATTTGTTCCTTTGTCTAATATTTTTCTTTTTTTTTGTCCCTCCCTCCTGCCTCCTTCCTTTTTAATTTTTTTTTATGTTGTCTGTATGCCTCCCTTTCTTTCTAATTATTATTATTGTAAGCGACAATTCATAAACGGATTCTATTTTCGAGAATATGAACTTTTGTTATATATGTAATAACTAGTACAGGGATCTATACAATGATTTTGTTTTTTGGGTGGATCACCGTATAGGCATTTTACACATAAAATACACGTAACCCATGCACTACGTAATTGAATAGCCGACCGGTACTGCACAGTGCCGCTGGTTACCAGTTGTTCTCGTCTATGTAATCGGCAATTGGAGCTTACAAAATGTGGCGCATGTATTGTGACATCGGGAATTGACTCAAATTTTACGGTAAAATCAGTCATACCTAGAAAGGATAAAATTCAAATTGAGAAAATATTCTAGGTATGACTTGTTGTACTATATAATAACCTTGTTAAGGTATGGATTTTATCAACATGCACAAAGGTCCCTTTGGTTGGAAACGGCAAAAAATTCCAAAAAACAAACATGACCACTTAACCCTAACCCTCCTGTATACTACAAAATACTACTTGATATATGCACTGTTCGTGCGTGCATCCCACGTGGTGTGATGACTTAATCGCCCTAAGTGATATATACGCACTTGACGGTTTAAGCTGGCCAGCGAAGCCCAAGACCCGTGGCAAAGTGTCGCCGACCGAGTGCTTGGCATGCGAGGGTCCTCGGGTTCGAATCCCACCCAGAGCAAACAACTTCTTTCTTTCTTTTCTCTCTTTATTCTTTCCTTCTTTCCCTTCTCGTCGCCAAAAAGCCCTTAGGCGGTTAGGGTTAATACAGCATTTTTAAAGGCCGTGTATTTACATAGCAGCATTAATAAGTTCTCTTCAAACAGTGTACTTCCTAATGGATAAATGGTATACCAGATGAACCCAAATGGCAAACTGCTTGATTCATACATTAAATTTGTCCAATTACTTAATGAAATTATGATTGATTGATTAATCAACTTTGAGCATTTCAAACTGTATGCACTAGAATGGATATATTTAAAGATTTTTAGACATGGAACACTATCAATTTTGAAGAGGCAATTTTGTTGTCCTACTTTTTTGCACTTCTGTTTTTTGCGAACAGTTTTAATTTCCTTATCACATATTGTTTTTCTAATTGGCTTTTCTCTCTTTTTTCATTAAAGAGGTGTGACCTGATCGACAACCATTTTTCTTCATCAAAACTGATATTTTGGAAACAGAAGAAAACTCATATTTTTTAATTACCCCAGTAAAATGTAACACATGAGATGTGTTTTGCTCAGATGATGTGAACAAAAAGTGGTGAATTTTTGAGGTAACCATAATTGGAAGTATGTACTATCCTATGGGGCATTTTTATACATCTGCTTGATATCAAAACTGCTGGAGCAATGCAACTCCAAATTTGGAAACATATTGTTTTAATGGTAGGCCTCAATGAAAGATAGAAAACAAAACATGAAAAAAAAAACCGGACCATGCCCCTTTAAGCTGCATATTAATTTTATTCATTTTATTGGTACTCTATGGAAATAAAAATAATACTAAAATGTTTATCTCTTTGGTCATTTTAGACACACAAACAAAGTGAATACGTATGCAAAACAACAACAACAACAATAAGCACTGCCTGAAATATGATGTCAAATCCAAATATAGAATGTCAGCCTACTAAGTAATTAATGTCAAATTGGTTTCAATAAAGTGATTGATTTTGTTGCAAACAATTAAAATGTGTCAATTTAAGCGACATGTACGCTAATTACAGTGTAATGAATTTTGTCAGTTAATTGACGTACATGGTCTCCCACATGGTGACTAACATTTTAAATTGCTTTAAATGTTAAGAACTAAATTTAAAAAGATATTAAATTGCTATGACCAATTAAAAAAGCTCTAAATTAAAAGCTTCTAGTGGTATTAGCAATCATGTATGATAGTTATGTAAGATATCAGCAATAGCACACCTGGATAATGTGGAACCTGATGATGATAATCACTTATTTGGCAAAACAGCCTACTTCAGCCTGGTTAGATCACATTGTGCTATTCCAATTGAACTCCATACACCCCCTATGGAAGACATGACCTTAATCTTCCACACAGGGAGTGTGAATTTGAAATGCGATTACCTGAATGGGTGACTCCATTTCAAATATACACCCCCTGTGTGAGAGGTTAAGGTCATGTCTTTCATAAGGGGTGTATGGAGTTCAAATGGAATAGCCCAATATATAAGGCTTCGGGACCGTTCACAAACACTTGTTAGGGGGCCTGATGCAAAAAGGGGGGGCCTGGAAATTTTGACCCTCCTAAGTGGGGGGGCCTGAAAAAATGATCACAAATTTTCCTGGGAAAATTGAGTTAATATGCTTTTCTATGGGGTTGACCCATAATTTTCATGTCAAAAAGAAATTGCCCTGAAATTTTTGAGTACTCGAAAGGGGGCCCAGAAATTTTTTTGCGATGAAATATTTTTGCATCAGGCCCCCCTTACAAGTGTTTGTGAACGGTCCCTTATACTGAATGCAATATGATTTTATTGTCAAGTATTGACTTTCTAAGATGAGTCTAGCATTTTCATAGCCATGTTGTTTTTTCTCAACAAAAACTGAGAAAAATAATAAAGGAGACCATGACCTTATGTCAACTATAACAAAAGGTAAATGTCCTAGCGTCCCTATCAATCAAACATGATATTCATTCAATCATGATCTGACTTAGCCAAGGAAGTGTTGCGTGGGCGGACATATACATGTAAAAGACTGTGTGCAATGATTAAATGACATAAAGCCAAGAGGTGTGGGTGTATACTTTGTCATTTATGCTATATACATGTATTGTATAGGTAGATGATGCCAATAAGATATATAATTTCATTGTTGCTTAGATTTGGATGCAGCTAAACATCTCAATCTGATTAAGTGTGGCTCCATGATGCAACTATAAACATCAGTTTCATCAATTTAACAGGACAAAAAATGTTAAAACATATAGCCGCCTATACTCTGAATTTTAGATATGCGGCTATTTTATGCACTTTCTATTTTCTTGAAAGATGACATAAATGGTGATAACTTATGTATTGAGCAGATTTAGTCCCATATATCTCAAGCAATCACTGTGTACTGAATTTACATGAAATAAAATAGCTCTGTACTGAATGAAGCAGTACAACACAATGCTGTATTAAATATTTTCCCCCATGAAGACAAAGAAAGTGCATTGTTCTGCTGTAATCAACTTTACAAATTATGCTAATCCAGTAAATCCACCACATTAAAATATGCCCATATACTACAAGAAATTAATCACAGCAATTAAATGAAGCAAATTGTTGTCTCTCATAAAATTTGCAAAATTAACTGCCTGCAAAATTGACCAAAAACTTAAATTTTACTTTCATTGCCAGTTAGGACTAACTAGCTAGAGGATTAGGATTTAGGTACATGTATGTTTCATTTGGCAAAACAAGATAATATTTTAATCCCCCCCCCCCCAAAATAGTGCTGTATTTTTCTGGTATGGAGTTAGATACTGCTCTATTATTTCACCAAACATCAGTGAATGACATATACATAATTCAAGGTAATTTGAACCATGCATCTATTAAATCACTGTAAACAAATATGCATTTAATTCAGAAAAGAATTCAATGTATTTGCCCAGAGAGTATTTTCCTCAACCAAATCTATTGTCTGCTGCATACATAATTTTACAAATGCTAGCTATGGTGTATACATAATTTAAAGTTGTTTGTGCAATGTATTCCTGTATGTACATGTGATGTGAATGATAATGATATCGAAGTGACATTTCAAAGTTTATGTCTGCAAGCTTTATTTAAGCTTATTAAATCCACTCTTTCTTAATAGTCCGTTAAAGGCCACTGTTATTTATTGCTTCCTTCAGCAGGATACCTATACAAAGCTGTAATAATTTAGCAGGTTGAAAAGCATTCTACCATGAAATACTGCCAGTGTTCAAAGTCACAACTGTAAAATGCAATGACATTCAATAGTGTCCAAGGATGGCACACTACACCAGGATACCCTGCAGGCTGCAGGGACGGTTGATCACCCATAATAGAGAGCCTGCGATTTCCAAATGTACGTATCAAACGCCTGTGCAATCTATTCAAAATCAATCTCCAGTGACAAGATTTTGAATAGATTGCACGGGCCATTTTAGTATGACAAATAAACAGATGGGTGCAGGTACATGTACATTTAAATTTATACCTGCATTGCACTTAAGTTACCTGGGTAACCATGTGTATTAGGTAATAAATCAAAAGATCAAATGGAACCCTATAAATATTTAGTTTGTTACAAAAGCTGACCCCTTCCGCAGAGGGTCACAATTTGGATGGGTGCAGATGGTTGGGGTAAGGACAGAACTTCTGTTGTCCAAGGTAATCACAGAAGAACAGTGGTTCCGTAAACCGGAAGACCTTCCCTCCAATAATTTTGGTGGCTATTGAAAAGTACCATTGCTCTTCCTCCCCTCAATAATTTGGGCCGGCCAGGTGCCATAGGGCTCTCTAATATTTAAAATCTTCCGGAGCCACTGAAGATGATGGTCACAAAAACAGGCAAGACTCACAGTTCCAAGAACCACCTTGTGCTACAAAGCTGGTGCCTTCCTCAGAGGGTCAAATGAAATATTGATCACTTTGAAAGGAGTTTGAAAGTAATGAGGAGCATAATCAACATTTTTATCTCTCCCTTCCCAGTACCTGACAAAACTAGTTGCATTCATAGGGTTTCTTTGATCTTTGGAGCATCCATCTGTTGGTCTGTTCCCTTAATGTATAGCCCTGTACAGGCTTTATCAAAATGATTGGTATCCATCAGTTTTAATGTTTATTGAAAAGCCTGCCTCTTGCAAATGCAATACTGAATAGGCCTACTCTTGAAATATCCAGAATGTATAGTTTATGACTTGTTATACAATTTATCTACAAATAATTTGGATCTCACATTGAATTTTGATGTATCAGACTAATCCATTATTAATGAAAACTGATGGGTACCAATAATTTTGATACAGCTTGTATCACAGAAAAGACAGTACTGTCACAACCTATATAGAAGTCAATTTACCTGTTTGGCACCGACTTGTGTGTATATTGAAGCCATATTGAATAGGACACTACCCTTCTCAAATGCTACCGACCTCTGTGCTGAAGGCACACCTGTTAGCGCATCGTACCTGGAAATAAGAGGGAAAGATATAATAATGACATTAATGTTAGTGATTTCATGGATATTTTGATCTTGTTAAATACAAGAAATAGTATAACGTCTTGTTGAATTCATTATGAAACAGTAAATAAATGTTGAATAAGGTAAAAACAAAGACCTGCTCTACCAACCTGATTGGCCCAGATTTTCTATTTTGGATTTTGTTTTTAAATAAATTTGCTGCATGCTTGTAAAACCAGCCATTTTTTTGTCAAAAAACTGATTAAGTATGATGGAAATTGTTGTCTGAATGTAAAATCAAGCGAAGCAAGTAGGAAAAATTGCAAAAAAACACAATTTATTTACAGATTTTGGATACTTTTTAGTAATTTGCTAAAAAAAAAAAGAAGAAGAAAGAAATGCCCCACCAACCCTACTTGAAAGCAGAATATTTTGTCTCAAAACATCCACCCAAATCTGTGGACTGAAGAAGTTCTAGCCTTCTAGGGTATACAAAGAATAAGATGAGGAGTCTGTCACAGCATGAAAGAGACAATTGGTCTAATTCTCTCACTTTTGATAATTTCACAAAGAATATGAGACAAAGAAATCCATATTCAATTACTCATTATAAAGGAAATTACCACTTTAACAAAGAGCTTTCCAGACCTTCCTGAATCAAGTGTCTAAATGACAAATTATCAGCAAAATTGCATAGAACAGGTGGTTTTCAGACAAAAAAGTGGTAATATTTAGTCTTTCTTTGTTCTTAGGGATCTATACCATTGTGCTCAATTTTTAATTGGAGACATAAAATGGAACCAGAGAAAGGAGATAAACACCTGCATTTATCATGTAATTTCCTAGGCTTTTGTTTCTATTGTCTTGTAAAACTGTACTGGATTTTTATTTAAAAATTGTTTATCTTTATGAGGGCATAGTGGAGAAAGGCTTTGAATCACAAATGAAAGGTTGTGGGTTCAAATCCCAGCAGTGTTACTGTGTTGTGCACTTTCACTTACAGTATTATCTCTCTCCACCCTGGTAAAATTGGTACCAGCATACCTGGGGGGGGGGCACTCACTCTCTCTCACCCAATGACCCCCTTGTTTTCCTGTCACCAAAAGACCCTCTTTGTTTCCAAAAATTTGGGAAAATTTCTGATAATCTCTCACAGAATGGCCTTGATTTTTTCATTATTTTTCTTCAATTTTTCAAAATTTTATATCAACTTTTATATTTTGACCCAAAATTTTCCCAGTCCCTTTTTTGGTAAGATTTTCCCTGGAAAGACACCATTTTTTAACCCCAAAATTAGTTGGGTATGAGTTTTTATGGCACAAACACCAAGGAAAAAAGACATATAACCTGTCATATCATTGATTCATTCAAACCAGGAGCAAAATTAAACAAAATTTCCTTTCATTTCTTGCACCCCATTTCTTAGAAAAAAGGGTGTATACATACATCTATTATTATATCATAGTTGATAATCCGCATTCCAGCTCTCTACATGTATCACTCATTTATGATGAGCAATGAAGTAAGCACCTGGAGAGGAAGTTATTTCCTCTACAGATGTATATGTGTGATCACTGGGCTGTAACTGCATATGATATGCAGATATCGGACTAGTTACACTGCCAAATGAGTCATTAGATGGGAGACACCAAGATAGATTGAGATCATTCATTTAATAGCTTTCCTGCTTCTGCTAATAAAATGAATGGACATTTTGCTTAATTTGGTATACTTAATACTTATGATTAATATATTTATTTGAATTGAAGTGTAAAAGAATGAGAATAAAGGCATTGTTTTTAGCCGCTGTTGTGCATCTATCGTCTCATATAACACACAACATCTTTATTATTGCCCAATCCATACACTAAATGTGCATATACACATGTATATAGTTCATGTATATAGTTTTGTCCAAGCGATTTCTGAACACAAATTATGTGTGATGATGTTGAAGGTGTGGCAAAAATTATCTAACGATTCTAATTTTAGCGAATTTGTACCTATGTCAATTGGCTAGCAGTGAGGAACTTAGTAAAATAGTCATAGACCCAATGGATATCAGATGCATCGACTGTCTCCCCTGTACATTGCATACATTGACCATTAACGGGCCAACATGTAATGGCATGCTAATATAGCTACTGATGGATAAAAGTAATCATCCACCAACAGCATATGATCAAGCTTAAGGGGGTACTACACCCCTGCCAAATTTTATGCCTATTTTTGCATTTTTCTTAAAAATTATAGCGCATTGGGGACAAGTAAGATATGTATATTATAGGGGCAAGGACTACAACTACTGCACTGTAAATTTTATTTCAACACAGACAATAGTTGTGTAGTTTTTTTTAATGATACGACGACCCCCGTGATCTACCCTCTAAATCAATAACTACTTGCTTTGAGTTGCTGAATTTTCACTACAGTAGTTGTAGTCCTTGCCCTATAATATACATATCTTAATTGTCACCAATATGCTATAATTTTTAAGAAAAACGCAAACTAGGCATAAAATAGTCCATCAGTGCAGTACCCCCTTAATGCATTAATTTTAGAAATTACTCGGAACAGATTTTAGCTTGCACAAAACATGCATCAGTTCCATTCTATCCTGAAGTGCAATGACATATGTTTCACATCACTGATTTTTATGTCTAAATAATAATATATGAAATAGCTTGGTTTTATTACATCCAATCACCATCATGATCATGGTGTGATGTTTTATGTACCATTTTATGATTATTTTATAACATCAATTATATACCTCATCTAAAGATTCCCACCATCTGATTGGTTACAAGCGCGGGCATAATTTTGACTATGCCCGCAAAAGTAAATGTTCCCCGGGCATAGTTCTGCGTGTGCTTTGTTCCCTACGTGAAATGATATTAAGTACGCGTATAATGTTTATGCACGCTATAATTATGTGGAAATTGCAGATTGTAATCTGTGCCGTTCGCATTGAAACTATTAATTTCTCTTCCCAAAATCAGTTTTCAATCCACTTACCTAAAGAAAAAAGGGGATTTTGCTAACATTCTAGCGATTTTCTCCAAAAATTTTTATATTTTACACCTATCCCCAGATATACATGTACAAATGTATGGAGCAGGCTTTACAGCAAATTCATAAACATGGGTCCATAAAAGAGCAAAATTAATATTAAAATAAAATAATATTAAAGTATTTAAAATTAACCTTAGAAATGGAGGTAGGGTTTGACAGCTTGGTCAGCACACCCCATGTTAAAAATAACTCAAATACCCCTTGCACCGATTCATCCAAGTCGTGTATTTCTTGCCTTGGATCATTGTTTACCATCCAGGACCCATTCAATTTCAGTAAATTTACATTTATTGCTTCACAAAAGATGGCATTTAACCTGCCAAAATAAACCCTGTAATGGATTAATTTAAGATTCCGATCAGAATTAGTGTTTTGTTACAATGGGAGGTGTAGGTACAAGTTAAATGTGGTTCACAAGTCAAATGTTTCAGTTCAGTAATTTTATATTTTATCTTGGGATTAAATCTTCATCTGTCCAACCACGTAGATATAACCTTCAATTTTGGATTTTTCACTTCATTTCATACCCACATTAATTTGAAACAACTTCTTAACTTTCTATAAATAACTTACTTTAAACTCTTTCAATAAATGTAAATTTTCTATTAATATTAGAGTCTGCACCTGAAATATTTGATACTGTACTGAAGCTTAACATCAATTAAAACAGGATTATTTCAGACTATAACAGGACTATAACAACAATTAATTCTGTACTTTGTTTCCTCTCATTCTTAACATTCTATGAATAACTTTCTTTCTACATGTAGGGGTGATTTATGCAAATAAATAATAATAGTTTCCAATTATAGATATCCATTTAATGCTAGGTTTTATCTCAATTAAAACAAGATCATTGGAAATCATTTCAGAATTGTTCTCTCATTTGTTTCATTTTACCTGGTAGTGCAATAGCCAGGGTGTGGCAGGGTGTCCCCCTGATAAATAAAAGCTAAAGGGATAATCTGGAAGGCCAAAAAAAAAAAAAAAAAAAAAGGGAAAAGGAAAGGAAAGGAGAAAAAAGGAAAAGAAGGGGAATGAAAAAGGAGACACTTTCCCGCAAAAAGTGCGTCCTTTTCAGCATGGTTGACAGGAGCCACAATGACTCCTCGCTCCCGCTTAATCACACCCTTCCTGTGGGTTCTTACCAATGAAAATAGATTCCAATGTGTCTATCTGGTGGAAAAAATCTGCTCTCGATGAAATAAAGCTGATTGTAGTACTCTAGTAAAAGATCTAAGCCCTCTTGGTTTCGTTTTGGTGTCCTCATGGCCTGAAAAAAAAATCACAACAAACGATTTCATTCCTTGATCAATACAAACTTTCCATCAGTTTTTATTTATAGACTCAAGGTTGATTAATAATGACAGCTACTCCAATGCGTGATGTACATCATAATTGTCTTCTCCTGACATCTAAAAAGAGAAATCACAAAACACATCAATTTGTAAGCTGTGTCCTTCCTTTTTCATATATATACTTAATTCAAGGATGATTTTTTACGCATATTTTACGCATATCAACCATGCAACTTTATCTTCCACTTCAAATGTTTTACCATCTCTACCATTACATTACAGCCTTGATGTGTTAGAGCAGTATTCAACTGCCAAATTAATTTAATACAGATTTATTCTGAAGTTACTTCTTTCATGAATATCTCTTGACTAAAATCCCGAAATCCCATTCTTGGCCACTTTACTATCAATGCAAAGATGACCCTCCCAGAGGCATGTTTGCAGAGTTTAAAATAGAAGCATCAGGAACAAGTCAAGAGAAATTCATGCTTTACAAAGTTTATAACACATTGAAAGAATTGGCTGCAAAAACATTTGTGTTCCAACATAATAACAGGCATGAGACTGCACTTTCCTAAAAAAAACTGAAAAAACTGAAAATGCGCGTGAAATTGGGCAAAAAGTACCAAAAACAGGCTGAAATTAAATAAAGTTGCGGAAATTTTGACTATAAGAAAAACTGAATTCAGTTTTTAAACTGAAAATTCTCATGCCTGTAATAATTTGTTTGCTCTATTCGGGTAAGTGGTTATTAAAATATGCTACAATGTAGCTTCTGCTTAATTTTCAAAAAACTTTCAAAATACTGCAAGATTCAGAAACTCCTAATTTTGTGTTTTGTACTGCAGACTTGTGGGTTCTGTCCTTTAATTTTAAGGCTTTTATAACTAATTGGCATTACTAGAATTGGCTCATCCTAGATTGATAGTGATATGCTGCTCCAACAGTGAGCACGAAGTCCGAGCTGCCGTAAAGTGGCTAGCGAGCGGCTCTACTTGACTTGGTCATTTATCTCAGAAGGTATCAGACAGCACAAATTATGCTATAGATGTTACCATGCATGTGTACAGTTTTCAAAAAAAGAACAACGAGAATATTCACTTCTGAAGGTAATGTTCAATTATTTGTCATGGTTCTGTGCATATTTTAATAACCCATGACAGGTCATCCACTCGTAGTTTTACACACCATTGATGACATCATATGTTTTGACCTGTAATAAATTACAGGTCAAAGGTTATCTTTGGTCATCTTTGCCAGTTGAAAACTCGCTGACAGGATCATGGCAGAGGAGTTTTCGCAAAAATTGGACTCAGTTTTGCAATCTTTGCACAATTTAAATGTAGCAGTTGGTGAAATTCAGGAACATAACAAAACACTGACTGATAGAGTGAAAAAATTGGAGCATTACAAAGAAGGTGCAGCGCAAGGACGCGATTGAGTGTGCAGAGTCAGCAGACGATAAATTCAATCGTCGCGTACTACATGAACACGGTCCTGCAGAATTCACTGATGATCGCACCGCCGTGGGCATTGACACCAGACAGGGTATAATTCTGCATAAAACCGAACAGCGTTATTTCTATAGATCTGCTGCGCATTCAAATTGCATTGTATTGCATCGTAATTTCATTTGTGTCTATGCTAATTATGTTTACACAACATGAACTCACGTGTTTTAAAGCAAATTCGCCCGATAATAGGTGATCAAAAGCGATCGGAATGTTACAAAAGTACAGATCGCATTCAGCTTACTTCATATGAGATGATCTTTGGAAAAATACGGCATAATTTGTCTTGGTGTTTGCGGAATGCCATGCAGTAAAATATTAATACGTTGCGGCAATTCATGATTGACAACTAACAATCGGCGTGTCCTTCGTATCCTCCACTGTCAATTTCTTATCCACTCACTAATCCTCACAAAAGCTTTGTGTTGATTACGTAATGTGTGGAGGCAAATTGCAATAAGTACAATGAAATAATGAGTAGGGCGGGCTCCGGCGGGTTTCTTCTTCATCTTACGTAACAGTATTGTTACTACAAAAAAACCCGGAAGCTTGTCGTTTGGAGCTCTAGCTGAAATACAGCAAGATAATGTAAGATAGTAAATGTAAACCTGTATTTTAGCTAGAGTATCTCGAAAGCTAATTGACACCGAATCAGATATACAAGCCGAGTTTACGGCGATAAAGGACACGCTACAAAAGCTTAAATTACCAGCAGATCTTACTCTGCACGAATCAAAACAAGGTATAAAACGAGAAGACCAACCAAGTTTACAAGTGCTGGCCAAGTGTGCCCGCTTTGCGAGACATCAATTAAACTTCTGTCCACGTATAACTGTGACAGGATTACCGAGGATGATCTCAAACAGTTGTGTGTTATTCAAGTGGCACAAATGAGGTTTCTTCAGGACGAGTATGCTTCACTGATAGTGCAAAATAAATTCAGTAAACAAACTACTCAAATGTTTAGATCACTGCAAAAAAGCACCTCTGGTCTTTCGCCTGCAGCACTGAAAACTTGAAACTTGCAGCGGACATCACCAGCACCGCTTCAGCAACACAGGTTACACCTAGCCAGTCGTCAGACGCTACGGATATAGTGGACTAAATTCGCGAGGACGAGGACGCGGTGGTGGTTGGAGGCCGAGAGGCTCAAACTATCGACGACCATATAACAATCTGCAGGGACAATCCCAAGATGCGTTTGGTAATTTTGCACAACGGCAAGTGCCGCAGTATCCGCTAAACCCAGACATTTGATTTTATCTTTCTTTGTTCTTGTTGATTGCCAGTTGCCTGCCTGTTTTGGCATTGTTTGGTATGTGTAAAAACCAATTTATCAGGCTGCTGGCATTACAACTCATATTCATGAGTGGCAAAAAATTGGGGCACCACAGAATGTTATTCGCTGGATTGCTGAGGGTGTGCATATTCCGTTCATTGATACGCCTCCAAGTTTTCATTTTCCAAACCACAAGTTTACCTTCTCCCATGGTGAATTTATTTCGAGTGAAATTCAAAGTCTTTTGGACTCGGGTGCAATTCAAAGGTGTGATCCTCAGCAAAGACCGGTGTGCATTTCTCCGATTAAATGTGTTCCCAAAAAGGGTGGTAAATTCAGATTGATTGTGGATCTCCGTAGAATAAACAATCATTGTGATGTTCCAAAATTTTGCTATGAAGACATTAATGTGGTGACCCAATTAATTCAGGATGATGACTACATGGTAACATTGGACTTAAAGAACGGTTTTCATCACATTCCTATTGCAAAAGAGGACCAGAAGTATCTCGGCTTTATGCGTTCGAGGAAAATTTTATAAATGGAAGGTCCTTCCATTCGGGCTCAAAATGAGCCCATATGTGTTTTACAAAGTAATTAGTCCGGTAGTCCAACATTTAAGGGCTCGCGGATTGAGGCGCTAGCATATTGCGACGATTTCTTCCTGGCGGCAACCAGGGACAATATAGACGCTCACAAAACTTTATTGCTAGACACAATGAGCCGACTCGGCCTTACAGTGAACATGGACAAATCGTCCCTCGAACCGGATATGACAAAGGATTACATTGGCTACAAAATTTGCACACAAGGAAAACCAATGTTGAAAATACCAAGTGCGGCGTATCAAGAAGCTAAAAAGACTATTACACGTGTGCTACAACTAAACAAAATCAGGGCCAGAGTTTTGGCTCAGTATAAGCGGGACAGTGTGTCTCAATGTCAAAGGCAGTGTTGCCAGGGAAACTGTTGCTAAGAAATGTTTACAGACTATTGGCAACCAAACTATCCTGGGATCAAGAATTAGTGATGGATTCGGAAACGCGTGCAGACCTCACCTGGTGGAATCACGCAGTGACAGCATGGAACGGCAGCCCTATCATGGTTGGACCTGTGGATGTCCAGATAGAAACCGACGCATCCCAGACCGGTTGGGGTGCGGTGTGTCAAAATCAGCATGCGGCAGGATTTTGGAATCGCAGAATGGCGAAATGCCATCGAACTACAGAGAAATGATGGCGATTTTGCTCGCTTTGAAGTCGTTCAAAATCTGGACAAAAAGACAGTTCAAATTTGCACAGACAATATTGCAGCAGCGGCATACATCAATCATTTAGGAGGTTCGAGCAAACAGCTGTGCCAGTTGGCAAAGGCAATTTGGTTGGAAGCCTACGAAGGGAAATGACATTGCAAGCCAAATACTTGCCGGGTCCTCAAAATGTAACGGCCGACGCCCTCTCTCGGCTTCCAAACAAGTACGAATGGCAGCTTCACCCAGGACTGTTCAGGTTCATCGACAAATTATGGGGACCGCACACGGTCGATCGTTTTTGGCGACGCTGGCAAGCGCACAATTACCTGTTTTCAACAGTCGGTTTGCGGAACCGCTTACTTCAGGAATCGACGCATTGGCACAGAACGACTGGGCAGCGCACAACAACTTTTGCAACCCACCATTCCGCATGATAGGTCAAGTACTGCAAACAATCGCGAAAAGACAGGCACATGCCACTATAATAGCACCGCTCTGGCCGGCCCAGCCATGGTTCCAGACTCTCAGGGAAATGTCAATTTGCCCACCCCTAAAACTTCCAAAGGGAAAGCGTTTATCCCATGCGAACTGGCGGAACCATGGAAAAACAAACGGTGGAAAGTGTATGCCTGGAGAATTTGTGGACACGGACATTGACTGAACAAGGTTGGTCAAAAGGGCCACCGTCCAATTGCCACTTTGTCTAGCGCCTCAACACTTCGCACTTATAATGCGTCAATTCTTAAATTCCAAAGTTTTTGCGTTGAACAAAAGTTGAATTTCCTACTGTTATTACAAGTGTTGTTGCAGATTTTTTTTGTTCTCTAGCAGACTCATCAGCTTCGCCTCGTGCTCAACTTAAAACAGCACAAGCAGCATTAGGCCATGTTTACAAAGCTGTAGGTGTGCAAAACCCACTGGATTTGGGTTGTATTCAATTGTTGATTACTGCACTTGTTAAGTCTTCAACCCAAAAGCCCATGGCTAAATCACTTGTTATGCCAGTCAAGCCATTTACGGCATTATTCTGCGATTGGCCTGAAAACAAACATTTGTGTGTGAAAAGACTTAGGTTGAAGACTATTACCCTTATGGCCCTTACTCTTATGCTGAGACCTTCAGACATTGCCCCAAAATCAGTGCAGTTCAATGAAAACACATGTGAAACATCAAGGTGGTTGTTTTCAACAGAGAACATCACATTCACTGAAAATGCAGCAAAAATCAATTTTCATGGTGTGAAAAATGACACCAGCAGAACAGGCTTTGAAGTGCTCTTGCAGCCTGTACCTGAGGTAAAGTTAAACCCTGTTCAGGCTTTAAAGGATTACATTGAAGTGACTCAGAGTGTTAGGCCAAAAGACAACCCGGTTTTCCTTTCATTGTCACAGCCATATGGACCTATTACGGCAGCTACTGTGGCAGGTATTCTCAATGAGGCTATTCAGTTGGCTGGCTTGGGAAACAAAGGTTTTTCAGCAAAAGTTTTGGCCTACTGGTGCTACAGTCGCTATAGCAACAGGTTGTGATCCTGAAATCACAATGCGACAAGGTAGATGGAAAACACGTTCTGTATTTTTGATCATTATGTACATTCTCAGCCTCCGCAATCAATGTCTTGTGACATTCTAAATCACGAGTAAGCGGGTTTGTTTGGTGTATTATCTCTCCATTAAGGCATTATCAATTAAAAATGTTTGTTTGCATTTTACATTGTTTAATTGTGTGTAAATCAATGGTGTGGATTTAACGTAGGTTTACAAAAATCGTAGTTTTACACACCATTGATGACATCATATGTTTTGACCTGTAATAAATTACAGGTCAAAGGTTATCTTTGCCAGTTGAAAGTTCATTCCAGTTGCATTAATATTTGTTATATTGTATATAGGTTATATCAAGGTTCTGTCAGTGAGGAGATTGGTGAAGAATAAGGCATTATCAATTAAAAATGTTTGTTTGCATTTTACATTGTTTAATTGTGTGTAAATCAATGGTGTGGATTTAACGTAGGTTTACAAAAACCAATGTTCAGGTTTAACCAATTAATCATGTTAATATGGAATTCATTCATATTGTAATAGGAGAAAGAGAGAGAGGAGTGCGTGTGAGAGAGAGGGAGAAACAGGGAGGGAGCAAGCCTAAGGAAAATATTATTAGCCAAATTGTATAGAAAGAAGTGTAGTGAGAGACAGAGAGAGTGTGAGAGATGAGAGGGATCGGAAAAGAGACAGAGAAAGGAAAGAAAATAATCAATTAGCCGATTTCTATTGTAATGCTCATTGAAGAGAGTGAACAAGAACAAGAGTGCATTATCAAATTAATATTTTGTACCAGAATGGGTGATATGAACACATCTCACATGTGATCAACCATACAGACTGCATAAACAATGCAATTTTCTGGTAATATTCCCATGAACGGCTTGATCAAAATATATAGAAAGAAAACCACTTTACTCTTGTTAATTCACACATCAACAGAGTCCTCGGCAATTATAACATTAATGAATGTGTGCATCAGACGTTAAAAATGGAATCATGGCTCCAATGGTATTACATTCAACTAGGACCTGATGTATCCTAATGGTCAGTTAAGGTTATACTAAACTTTGTAATGATCGATCCAGAATGAGACTGCATGTAGCCCCCTTTAAAATTATCTATTTCTGGAAATAAATATCGTAGAGAGAAAAGCATAAACACGTCTAAAAGCTGAAAGTGTACTGGTTATTATTATGCTTGAATTTTCCACTTGGCTCAAAAAGAAATGTACTTTTCAAACATTTCAATTTTTTTTCAATATCCGAGCATCAAGATTTTTGGGAACACGGCCATAATTTCTCAGTGGAAGTGGCGATTTTGTTGGGAACTACGACGACATTACAAACAAGTCAATAAAAGAATGTGCATATTCATTCTTGATATTGCTTGTCTCGATTTGTTTTAGTAAGCTTACATGTTTGCGAATTTGAAGTAAAATGGCCTCCACTTGTATGTCGTTTTGTAACCAGTAATAACAATTCGTAACGATTTCATAGACAAAATTCTGACCTACATTATTTCTATAAACCCTCTTCTATATGCAGGTGCTATTTAAATTTTTATTTCGATAGCAGAAAATTGAGATATTTGCTATTTTTCCGACTCGCTGCTGTCAAATTGTCTAGTTTCGCGATAAAAAGATACAGCGAAATCAATTTTTTTTTAGAACCATTTCACCTCGTTTCGGCTCGTGCTTTGAAGTACAAACTTCAAAATTGATATAGTGATTCTATATTTCAAGCTGCGTCATACTGTGTTTTTCTTACCTCTGATTGTCGCTGCTCAAGGCCAAAATTCGAAATTTTTGGACAAAAGTGACACTCTCATTTTTTTTTTAAACACGCTGTTTACGTATACGACGGGCTCTATTTGCCCGATAAAGTGGTGTTGCCGAGTTTGGATTTTAAAATATTTAGGTATTTTCTAGCTTAAAATCTAGCGCCAATAAACCTGGTGCATGGGAGGGAAAATGTGGGGGGTAGTTAGGGCGAAAAAAAAATGTGCACATTTTCATGCTTGCTGCGCTTGCAACAGGTTTAAGGTATGGGTATGGAAATTGGGGATCCCAAAAAATTGGCATATAGGCCTAGGCCTATGCAAAGGGGGTGGGGCACAGTTTTGGCAGGCCAAGGGGGAGGGGCCACAAAAATTTGGCAGTCCAGGGGGGTGCGGACAAGCGATTTTTGGCTGGCCGAGACGGGAGGCAAGCGATTTTGAGCGAGTCGCTTGGAAATTTTGGCTTATAATTAGTAGGCTAATACCGGTAGGCCTACTGATTGCACAGCCTTCGAGAAAGCAATTTTTGGCAAGCGGGGCGGGGAGGAATAAATTTTGGCATGTCTTTTTTTTTTTTTTTTTTTTTTTTTTTAGGTTGTAAAGTTACTCTCAAAGCGGCCCGTGTCTCAATCGTGCAGCGTCCCGTTAGTGACAAGTGTCACCAGCAAAATAGCAGCCGGCCCTGTCATTATATCGAACAATAATCGTCAGAATCGTCCAGTTGACCCCAGTGATATTTCTTTATTCAAGTAAAATACTGCATTGACTTACAAAATATTGAAGTCAATATAAAAAGTAATATCACCTCATTTGACTGAACTTAAAAGCAGTTTTAAAAATATTATTGTTGATCGAGTCCCTGAATGAGAAATAAGGTTGCAAAAGATACGAGTATGTTACAGCAGGTTGTGATGGTCTAGTGGTCAACGCCGTGGTTTGAAGTGCGAGAGGTTGAAGGTTGAATCCTACAGCATTTCGATTTTTTCTCTCTTGTTCTGTTAGGCCTATGGTGTAGGCCCGTCAGTATTATGACTAATTAAAAATATTTCTATGCAACACGTTTGCAATGTTTTTCTTTATGCGTGAGGCCTACATATTAAAAAATAAGATAGCGTCAGCCATAATTTCACTTAATTTCAAACCTGATATTTTGGCATAATATTATTTGTAATTTTTACACCGTTCTTACACCATACCCAGACATACACATAATTGGAATCAGCGTTTACGTTGTCTAGAGTAACTTTAATTATCTTCAATAGAACACCACAAGCGGTCAAGATAAAAAAATGCTTTCTTTCATTTTACCTCATTATTTCTGCTTCAAATGATCAGAAACCCTTCCTGAAAGTTGTTTACTAATATCATAAATATTTAAAAAAAAAAAAAAAAAAACCCGCTATGGTAGGGTTCGAACTTCCAACCTCACGCACTTCAGGCACGGACTCAGCCACTAGACCATCACAACCTGCTAACTTATTCTCGTACCTTTTGCAACGTCACTTCTAATTCAGTGTCTCGTTCAACAATAATCTTTTATAAACTGTCTGTAAGTTCAGTCAAATGGCTTGAAATTACGTTTTATATTGACTTCGATATTTTGTATGACAGGGCAGTATTTTGTATGAATAAATAAATATCACTGTAGTCAACTGGACGATCCTGACAATTATTAATCGATTACATGGACAAGGCCGGCTGCCCATTTTCCTGCTGACACTGGTCACTTATGGTCACGCACGATTGCGAGGGGAAGCCGTTTTAAAAGCAACTTTTTTTAATTTATTTATTTTTTTTTTTTATTCATTTTGCTTTTAGATTAAACAGGACAAAAGACAAATAACTTGAGAAAAAATAAATAAAAGATAGAAAGAATAAAAACAACACACACAAATACAAAAGCATCTCTTATATCAGTAGTACGATACAATATTTATATATTTTTAAATTCGTTTAAATACTTTGTTTGTCCGTGGGCACATGAGAAAGACAATAATAATTAATTAATATGTTATATTTATATATAATTACTTTGTTGTTACATTATTTTCTTACACAAAACCTTCCCATTTCATACTAAAGATATTCAATTTATTTATTCTCTGAAAACCAGCTTTTTTCTTCTTCAATTTTTTACTTAAAAAATGTGAGAACGTGGCGATATATGGTTTCTCATTTGAAAACCTGTTCCTAAATAAATAATACTTAGCACTCAGAATAATATAGTTAAGCACTTTGAACCTTGAATGTCCTTCCAGTCCCAAAATTATATCTTTGTAACATAGATGTATTCGAGTCTGTATCTTTCCATTTAACCATGTCTCTATCTCCTTCCAAAAGAGTTTATTTGATGGCATTCCCAGAACATGTGATCAATTGTTTCTTTATTTTGACATAAATGACAATTTTAGTTCTCTTTCAGATTAATAAGCTTTAAATAACTATTGCTTGGAATAATTCGATGAAGGATTTTATATTGAAAGAATCTCATTCTTTCTTCAGTGGTAATTTGAAAAGGTAATGTCCAAATGTATTCCCAATTTAGATTACCCAAATGATCAAACAAACGATCATAATAATTCTGATTTACTGGTTTTGTTGATTGTGACATGTTAAATTGTTTAGATACATCACGAGTTGTTAACTTCTTTACTTCTAACGAAATGTTTTTTCAATACTTTTAAGTTTTCCCATATCTGTTTCAGAAAGTTTCTTTATTTCTAATTTCCATTCCCTTGGTAAACTATTTATAACACTGTAATATGTTACAAAATCAATACATCGTCCATATTTTTCACAAAGCTTTTCGTATGAATAAAATGAACCTTTATCATCTAATATATCTTTAATCTTTATTAGTCTTGTTCGAGCTCTATTAAGAGACTTGTTTACATCTTTTGAAAACAACTTGTTATAACTTAGTGGCATATGCAATACATCTTCCAAATTGATTGTTTCTTTGTTATTACATTGTTTAAAACTTTGCCAGCTTAAAATGACTTCTTTGTAAAACTGGGGAAATTTGCAGGAAAAACAGAATCATCAACATTACATTGTAACAGGAACTCCAGACCTCCCATTCTATTAAAGAAATAATTTGGGACATCTTTCCACGGTGCATAACCTTCACTCAAAAATCTTTTTAGCCACATTATCTTTAATGCTTTGTCTGTATTGAATATATTTACCATCTCTATTCCTCCGCTTTCTTTTGGTGCAATTAAAACAGAACGTTTGATTTTTTCTGGTTTTCCACTCCATAAGAAGTTATACAGTATCTTTTGAACATCAGATAACACATTTCCACTCACATAATCTGTGGACATTAAATAAGTCATTTGTGAAATACCAATACTTTTTACTAATAAGACCTTTCCTCTAAGTGTTAGATCTCTTTGTCTCCAAATATCTAATTTGTCCTTTAATTTTGTGAGTCTTGGTTGAATATTATACTCATTACATTTTTTACTATCATAACCAACAAATAAGCCCAATATTTTCACAGGTTCCTTAGTTGGTTTAATACCATAAACATAATCATTACAGTTTCTAAGACTTCCTATCTTCATCAATTCTGTTTTCTCCAAATTTATCTTCAAACCAGACAACCTTCCAAACTTATCTATTTCTCTTACAAGATTCTCTACAGATTTTGAATCGGATAGAAAAAGGTTGCATCATCTGCAAAAAGGAGCACTTAAGCTCCACCCCACTTGGGAGTTCAATGCCATTAATATCTTTACATTTCAAAGTTATTAAAGCCAACATTTCTATCACACACACGAATAATGCTGTTGATAACGGGCATCCTTGACTTAACACCTCGTGTCAGATCAAACCAACCAGTAGAAAACCCCTTATTTATTACACAACTTTTAATATTTGAATAAAAACATTTTACCCATGAAAGCAGGTTTGGACCAAAATTAAATTTTTTCAAGGTTGCCATAAGAAAACTCCATTCAACAGAATCAAAAGCTTTCTCCAAATCGGCAAAAAGTAACATACCAGGAATGTGGTTATCCTTTGTGTACTGCAGAATATCTTCAACTAAACGAATATTTTCTCCAATATATCTACCTTTGACAAAGGCTGTTTGATGATTACCTATAATACTTGGTAGTACACCTTCCATTCGTTTAGCAATTGCCTTTGTACCTATTTTGTAATCGATATTTAATAATGATATTGGACGCCAATTTTTGATAAGCTTTGGATCTTTTCCAGGTTTAGGTAGAAGAGAAATTATTGCTTGTGATTGCGTTGTTGAAAGTTGACCATTTAAGTAACCAAAATTTAAAGAGTCAACTAAAATATTTCCAAGCAAATCCCAGAAACATAGGTAAAACTCACTAGAGAAACCATCACTCCCAGGAGATTTATTTTTAGACATATCTTTTAAGGTTTTGTAACATTCGTCCAAAGTCAAACGCTTTTCACAGAGCTCTTGCTGTTGTGGAGAAAGCTTTGGAATCTCAATTTGATTTAAATATTCCTCAATATCTTCATAACCTTCACCATCTTGTTTACTTGAGAAAAGATCTTCATAAAAGACTTTGATTTCACCAAGAATATCTTTTGATGTTGTTTTAAGGACATTATTTACAAGTAATTCATCAATTCCCTTTTTTGAAACATTTCTTTTTTCCAAGTTAAAAAAATATTTAGAGCTTTTTTCTCCTTCATCATAATACCTGTCTCTTGATCTCACAATACTACCATTAACTTTGTATTTATATATTTCCTCTAAGTTTTTCTTCACTTTGCATACTCGTGTACAATTTCTTCTTGAAGTTCATTATTTATCTTTTCTTCAAGATCAATTAATCTTTTATTCAAAGATCTTTCACGTGCATTTCTTTCTCGATTTTTGTGGTTGAATATGATATGGTTTCCATACGTAATTTGAACTTCATAAATTCCCAAAATTGTTGATCATTTAAGTTAGCATATTCACGTTTAATATCTAAAATGACACTTTTAATTAAATTATGATAATCAACATCTTCTAGAAGACTATTATTGAACTTCCAAAAACCCGCCCACGAGGCTCGGTATCACTCAAAGAAATCTTCATAATAATTGTTTGGTGATCGGACATAATACTTGGTACAATATTACAATCTACTATATTCATTTTAAGCGACTGAGGTATAAACCAATAATCAATCCTTGATGCAGAATTGCGATTACGTGTTGACCATGTGTAAGCTATTTTGGTAGGGTTTCTTGTAACGAAAAATGTCTATTAAATTGTTTTTAAAAAGAAGACGTTTGAGGAAATTCGCCTTTCTTATGCTCATCCTTAATAATATTATTTTTAGTTTTTCTATCCAAAGTGATATCCATAGCTAAATTCATATCGCCTCCTATAATCAAGTATTCTTTAATTACATGTTTTTCTATAATATTGCTTAACTGATCATAAAAGATAACTTGATCTTTGTCATTATTGGGAGCGTACACATTTAACAGGTAAAAGGTTTTTTTTTCGATACTAACTTTTGCTAAAATGAATCTTCCTTCCGAGTCACTTATCACTTGGTCAACGTACATGTAATTGTTGGATTTACTAAAATAGCTACACCTTTACTATCGTTTGTTCCATGACTAAAAACAATATTACTTGACCATTCTCGTTTCCACTGTTTTTCTAAATTTTTACAGCAATGTGTTTCCTGAAGGAATATAATGTCTATTTTTTTCTTCTTCATATACATAAAGATTGCTTTACGCTTTTTTTACATTTCTCAACCCACGGACATTCAGAGATGCAACATTTATACACGACATAAATAAGAAGTACAAATAATAAAAATAATAATATTAAATAATAACGATTACAAAATGTAATCAAAAGATAAATCCTGATCTACTTGATCAGTTTAGCGGGTGTCTACCCATCCGAAAATATTACAAAATGTTCACCAATCAGTTCAAGAGTTCACCTTGCTTTTATAGCCAAGTTCTTTCAATAGTTCTTAATATTTAATGTTTGTTTATTTTCATTGTTTGAGCTTTAAACTTTCAGTTATGGTGTTGAGATTCACTTATTGATGCGGAACTCCGGCATGTCGAAAGGGAGGAAGAATGACTTTACCTAGCACACATTAAAGGGGCATTTCGTGATCCACAACCTCATACAACCCCATAGGCCTACGCCCTTTCTCACAAGTTAAGATTTTTATACCACTCATCCCGCTTCTGGCCACATGTTTAGGCATTTTCACGCAGATCAATTCATTAAGCAATGGAAAATATTGCCAAATTTGAATTTCCTTTTAAAAGCCTACTCCCCATTAAAAAAAACCACTAATTTTGGGGGATTAAAAAAGTTCTGTAAAATGAAACAAAAGGCTGCCTCAATCCTAATTAGGGCCTATTCATTTAAGGCCAGGCCTTCATTTCTGAAAATAGCGGAGCTCAGTTAGTCACTGTACTCAGGAGCTTGACAAGGAGCTCAATTATATAATATCAATATTAAACCATAGGAGCAGCTCAATAAATGCCATTGGTAAAATTATTAGGCCTACGATATTTTATTTGACTGTGATCCTATATACACTGTATATACCTTTAAAATTTCTAAAATTGGTGGAATTGAACAAGCTCTAAATTTCTCATACGTCCAGCATAACCAAGGGCAACTGGGGGTGGGTGGGAAAGCCCCCTAGCTATGGCCATACCCGTAGTGGCGGAACCAGAATTTTTTTTTTCGCGGTGCATGGGGGGGGGAAGTGAATTTGAGACGGGGCACTGGAAATCATCATTTTGCATTAAATTGCCGCAAAAAGTGGAAAATTACATAATTGTGGGGATTTTGCCTAAAAACTGGGTGGGAAAGAAAAAATATTGGTGGAAATACTGCCCCCCCCTAGCGGCGCCACTGCATATCCATCCATGATGCTAGAATGACGGAAGTTCTGGCGCATGGAAATTCAATTTCAATATCACGAAGTTTTTATCAGGATTTTACCAAGGGAAGGCGATAGGTGTAGGATTTTGCTGATATACCAGGCAACCCGAGAAAGGAACTGAGGTGTGGCTAAATAAGGGAGTGTTCATTATAAATATTTTCCATTATCATACTTTCGACGCCGAGAGCATAATTATTTGAAGCGTACATTGAAAGAGAAACGCACATGTCTCTGATTAGCTCGGGATTAGCTACTGCAGCTGCGTGCTGGCCTGTTGTTGTCCCGGTTGTTGTCGAGTGGAAATGGGAAATTTATGAATGAACTTCCGCAACTTTGCAACATCATCACGCAGCGGCGTAGCTGGGATTTTTGAGGGGCCCAAATCCACCAAATTTCCCCCTGGGGGCGGGGGCCCAAATAGACAATTTTTGCCAGGCTTATTGATAATAATCGTATATGGTAGGCCTATTGAGCTGTAGGCCTATTGCATATCGTTTGGATTCCCCATCTCTCTGCCCCTCCTCTCACCCTCTCTTTTTTTCCCTCCCCCCCCCCCCCCTTTTTTTTTTTTTTTTTTCCTTTCGGGGGCGGGGCGGGGGCCCAAATAGGCAATTTTGCAATTGCCCTCCGGCAGCTACGCTTACTGTCATCACGGTAGACACACGCTGTAGCCTACAACTACAAGAAAGGTTTACAGACAAATATAGGCCTAGTAGGCCTATCAAAATGTTATATTTTTATATTTTCTGGTGGGCCCGCGGAGAATATCATGTCATGGAGGTCCCGGCGCTGGGTTGGGGGGGGGTCTCAAGGCATTTTGGTAGGCCTACCCATGCTTGATTCCGGGAGGTTTTTAGCAGGTCCGACCATTTTTTTTATAACACCTCGGCGGGTCTCTTCAAAACATTTGTACCATGGGACTGCAGTCACCCACATTTGGCCTAATTTGACGCTTTTTTAAGGGCACTTTTGCCAAAATGCGCCCAAAAGTTGGTCTTCGCTGTAAACCCACCCATCATAGTCGTTGAAAAGGTAGGCCTAGGCCTACTCCAAAACTGTGGCACATCTACGAACCCGAGGGAGAGACCTCCAGCGGGTAAAAAACACACCTCTAAGCGGGACCAGATTTATAATTTAAAATAGGCCTACATTTTGGAAGCCAGTCATCACGACAAAACGGGCCATGGTAGTGTTAATGGTATTAACACTTTGATTTTAGGCTTAAATGATGAGTGTAGGCCTATAAATTGCAAATTTGCACACACCCCGGGGAACCTTCTCAAGTTGGTTTGGGTAAGGATGTGAGGCTGTGACTCCGAAAAAACTACGGTGCGATTTTAAACCAAATTTGAATAAAACAGACCCAAAATTGTATCAACTTTTGGACTGAAAGTTTTCGCAAATTTTTACTTTTTCGAGAAAATCATTGAAAAATACCATTCTTAAACCTAATTTTCAAGACACTGAGGGTCAATAAAATCATGGCTAAAAATGCAACAGAGTCTAAACTAAATGGCTGAAAATGCACCCCAAATCTGCCGCACATCCCCACGACACCGTATTTCACCTTATAGATTTGGAAAATTGTCGCAATAAAATAGGCCCGAACATATCCCAAATTATCCCCCGAAAAAATATTTTTTTGCAGGTGAGGTTGGAGTCTTATTATTTTTATTCTCAGAGAGGATAGGGGTTGATATTTTTAGCAGGGTACAGTTTGTCTTGTTTTTGTTTTGTTTTTGACGTTGAAGTTCCAGATTCTTTTTTTCATATATTATTATTCATTTATTATTTATACCCTGCACGTGGGGAAAAAGACACACGACAGCTACAGAGAAGCCACGAAAAAACTCCTGTGAAGTGCATGAAAAAGACCCGAAAATGTGCCAACCGAAACACCTTAACAGGAAGATAAATAAAAAACAAAACCAAAACCCAGGAAATTTCCGAAATAAGTTTCAAATTCTTTGTCCCCACTAAAATATATTATGAACACTCCCTTATGAAGTCTGCCCTCTTCCGGCTATTCTGGTAGTAGGCGTTGACAATTACTTTCATATTTTTGAAGCATGTTTGAACCCGATTTGTTCTCTATTCACATTTTTAACGTTGCAAGTAACATTTCAAGACCTATATTTGTGACAGGTATTTAATTATCTTGCTAGAGATGTGCCTAAAGTTGAAATTCAATATTTCGGATCGCAAAGATCGAGAGATATAAAGTTGTTGAATATCAGTTTAACACCATGGATCACATGGGCGTCTTATATGAACGATTATGATAGCTAAGCAAAATGGCTGGGATACAGGTTGTATAAATACTACATGAATATTCATGAACTATACAGATTCCATTCTTCTCTAATAATAAAGATGTCAATCACTCTCCTAGACGACAGTTGCTTGGCGCTTGTAAACAAATCGAATAATAGTGCTTGACAAGAGCTAAAAAAATAGGCTAAAAACACATTTTCACACATTTTTTTCCGGATTTTTTTATTTCACATGATAAGTAGACATATTTTCTTACGTATAAGGTAATAATATATTTTTTCTGGAGGTAAAGCCCTTCAACACTTTGTTTAACCTTAAAGGAAATCTGTTCCATAAACTAATCAATGGCTAACATAGTTATATACCCCTAAATTAAACATACCAGACGCTCTATATGAATTTCGGAATATTCCTAACAAAGAAAAAGCACTTTTAATCCTTCGTTTCTGTGATTCAAGGGAGCCGCCATGATAGCTGCTTGTGAATCCTTTCTGCCACAAACGGTAGTGTAACCTTTCACACAGACCCATGGCGAGCGTGTGTTGCTGTATGGCATTCGCGACCCCTACAGCGAATTTTGGTTTTTAGTGCTGTTTTTACTTTTCGTTCTCAAAAGACATTACTTAAAATACTTTTTTTTTTATGTTCTTCTGTAGTTTTATGGGTAGAAATTGTCGCGTTTTCTTTTGAACGAATGTTGAATCTGAACTTTGGTAGTATTCGCTTCGTGTCACCAAAGTTCACGAGGGACGACTGGCTTGT